>NC_056750.1:525161254-525168754 GCF_019279795.1 Protopterus annectens | reverse complement strand
CGAGAGTCACTTTTACCAGCTCGAGGCAGCCCCATATACCATGATGCAAGGCGGTAAGTACCAAGATCTCGTTTGCCGCTTCGCTGATGAGGTCCTATTTTTACCAGCTCCTGGTAAGTGATTTATACACTACTTCTTTTGCCCCTCTTTCAGTTTAAAGTTAATTTTAAACTTAAATTTAATAGTTTTAGACTAGTTTTGGTCCCTTTCTGACTAAATTCCATTTAGTCAGGCCTTCTCCCATCCCATCTCCCCCCTTGTTAGGGTGTGTGTGTGTGTGTGTGTGTGTGTTTGTGAGAGAATAGTTTCTCTTTTTTGGGATTGTTATATTTCTTGGACAGGTGTTGTGTGTCTGTGTTTTTTACACCATGTCTAAGGAAAGGGTCTCAGGCTTTAAGAAGTGTGACTCATGCTGTCAGAAGATGTCTCTGACAGACGGTCACACTTCTTGCTTATATTGCCTGGGACCTCTCCACCTGCAGAACTCCTGTGCGATTTGTCATTCTTTTAGCCAGAGAGTCCTGCAGGAAAGGAGAAATAAGCTGATTTTGAGGGGCCTACTTAAGCCGGAGGGCTCTCCGGCTAAGTCGGCTCCATCTAAGACTTCTAAGTCTTCCAAGGCCCAGGCTTCTGTGTCCAAGCCTGCGGCCTCGGCTCCGACTCTTTCAGAGTCGAGATCAGCTCCGGCTGGAGCCGATTCTGGTTTGCACAAACCTTCGGCACCGATTCTGGTTCGACCACTTCGGTGTCGGCTCCGATCGGTTCCGATCACCATGTGGCTCAGGCTTCGGTGTCGGCGCCGATCGGCTCTGACACCCTTACTTTTATGTCTGTATCGGCTCCGGCCAGAGCCGATGCATCGAAACTTTCTGTCGGTGCCGAAAAGTTGTCGGCTCCGACAGCTTCCATGGTTTCGTCGGCTCCGATGGTTCCTTCGAGGAAAAGGTCTAGGTCCCCTTCCTTGGAACCGATACTCTCGGCTCCGGCTTCTCCTCTCCTCTCGGAACGGAGCCATCGGAGCCGATCATCCAGGTCATCCAGGCTTTCTGACCATGATTTAGAGAGTGGTCAGTAGATTATTAAAATCACAGGCACTGGCCCAGATGCTACATAGTCCATCTCAACAGACGACTATTAGTCCACACCCCATTGCAGTTCCTCCTTCGACTCTACCCCAGAGTTTGGAGTTGGAGTCTTCGGGAATGGTTTCTGCTACGGCTGAGGGACAGATACCCCCTTCTGCTCCTTCAGCCTCTACTCTTATCTCCTCTTCGAGACCTTCCTTAGAGGGATTCGGTGGTCGGGCTTCCCTGGTCTCCTCCGAGGGGGTGAGTGGCATCGGACCCTTGTCCGACCCCACTCTTCCCCTTGGAGCCTCGGCCTTGGTGAGCTCGGCTCCGACATCTGCCTCGGAGCCTTCCCTTTTGGTGGGTCCTGGAGTTAATGGTTCTTCGGAACGGGTTCTCTCGGACCTCCCTGGGAGGGGAGCCTTCAAGGTGATGAAGAGTGTGCTGGCCACTGGACTCAGCCAGCAGTCTGTTCCCTTAGCTCCTCCCTCTATGGTGCCTGTCGATATCTCTGCCACTTCTCTTGCTCCCGGACCCAGAGATCCTCCGCCTCAGGTCTCCCCACTGGGAAGAGCCCCCTCTTCCGAGGATTCTCCTGATCAGTCAGGAGATCCTCCGCGAAAGAGGACCTGTAAGAGGAAACACGTAGACCCCCCCGAGTCTATCACTTCAGATACTGACTTAGATGAGTCAGAGGGATCCCCAAGATCCCCCCTCTGAGGATGTCTCCTTCTCAGACATCCTAGAACTCCTTAGACAGAGGGGAAACTGGCCCACCAATAATCCCTCTGAGGATGAGTCTGTATACCTGGAGGCGTTTGGATCTTGGCCCTCCACCTCCTGGGTGTCTCCGCCTTTCGACCCCCTTATGCAGGTTATTGCTCGAAAGGCATGGGCTGCTCCTGACTCTGTAGAGCCAGTCCCTAGGAGGCCTTCTAAATTTATTACTGCCCCGTCGGACAAGCAATTCCTCACGAAAGGTGTCCCTGCTGATGCCATGGTGGTGGCGGCTGCCACTAAGAAGGAACTTGCAGATCCTTCCATACCTGTCTATCCTCCTAATAAGGACTCTAGGACCATGGATAGGTATGGTAAGCAGATGTTCTCTTCAGCGACCTTTGCTATACGTTCGCTGAACTACCTATGTCACTTCACCAGACTCCAGAGGGATATCCTTAAGGAGCTAGGTGAAGTAGTACAGGATCCTACAGCTGCAGGGGCTCAAGAAAAAATTGCTTCGCAGCTAGGAACCCTTAATTCTATTGCTAACTCCTCCATGCGACTGATATCATATGCTGCAGATGGAGCGAGTAGGGCCGCAGGTACAGGTGTGGCTCTTAGACGCCAAGCCTGGATGCGGCTCTGTAATTTTGCAGATCCCTTTAAGGCGTCCTTCACAAACTCTCCCTTTGATGGGTCAGCTTTGTTTGGCTTTCAAGTGAAGGAAACGTTGACCAGGTGTGAGCAGGATGGCAAGACTCTTTCTGCCATAGGGGTCCGTTTTTCCACCCCTTCTAGACCTTACCCCAAAGGGCAGAAGGGTGGCAAAATGTGGTTCCGCAAATCCCA
This sequence comes from Protopterus annectens, assembly GCF_019279795.1. Lineage (NCBI taxonomy): Eukaryota > Metazoa > Chordata > Ceratodontiformes > Protopteridae > Protopterus > Protopterus annectens. The sequence goes on along the minus strand of NC_056750.1, from coordinate 525,166,118 downwards.
AGGAGTCACGCCGGATTCACGTGTTCAGTTTACCCCTAGAGGCAGAGGGGGTAACAATAACAGACGCCGCTCTAGAGGCAGAGGGGGTCCACAAAACCAGGGAAGCAGAGAGCCTCTCTCTGACAAGCCCTTTCAGCATCCCTGAGATGTTGCCCGGCTGTCCATCCTTGGAGGCAGTCGGGGGAAGACTATCGCTGTACCCAGAAGCCTGGCGTTCCCTCACTCAAGACAGATGGGTACAGTCGATCATATCTGAGGGTTACAAAATTCCTTTCGAGGAAAGTCCTTTCTATCACTCAAATTCCCTTCCAGATGTACCACCCGGTCTAAGGGAAATTGCAGAGTTAGAAGTCTTAAAACTACTGCAAAAAAGAGCCATTCAGCCAGTTACAACAGATCATTCAGAGCCCGGAATCTACTCAAGGTTCTTTTTGGTCCCCAAAAAGACGGGAGACTGGAGACCAATATTGGATCTCAGCAGACTCAACAAGTCTGTGAGGAAGACAAGATTCCGAATGGTCACTCTTCAGTCAATTCTGCCCTTCTTACAGAAGGACAACTGGATGTGCTCAATAGATCTTCAGGATGCGTACTATCACATAAAAATTCACAGACGCTCCAGGAGATTTCTCCGCTTCGGCTGGGGTCCAGTCATTTCCAGTTCAGAGCCCTGCCCTTTGGTCTCACTACAGCCCCAGAGTGTTCACCAAATGTATGGCAGTGGTCACGGCTCACCTGAGACGTCAAGGATTCCAGGTGTTTCCGTATCTCGACGACTGGCTCCTTTCAGCCACCACCAGGCATCAGCTTCTTCAAGCCAGGGATTACACAATAAATCTTTGTTCTCAATTGGGCATCTCGATCAACTCCGAAAAATCATCCTTATTGCCCTGCCAGTCTATTACTTTCATAGGCGCAAACTTAAACACTGTTCGGATGTCAGCTACCCTTACAGATCAAAGAATCTCAGACATTCAAAGTCACGTCAGGATCATTCTAGCCAACAAGAAGGTACAGGCCAGAATGGTTCTAAAGGTGTTAGGCCTCATGGCTGCGGCCATTACCCTTCTTCCCCTGGCTCGCTTCTATATGCGCCTTCTTCAATGGATGTTGTTCACTCAGTGGTCTTACCAACAACTTCCAATGCGTCACCAAATACTGGTGACACAGATTTGCAAGAATCATCTTGCTTGGTGGATCACTTCTCCCCAGATTCACCAAGGCAGACACTTTGTACCCCCATCCCCGGTAGCCACTGTCACTACGGATGCCTCCCTGATTGGGTGGGGGGGCATTATCAGGGCAGGATGGTTCATGGGACGTGGCAATCTTTCGAATGCCACCTGCACATAAATGTCCTAGAGATGAGAGCAGTGCTTTTAACGTTGCAAGCCCTCAACGACTTTCTTCCCGTAGGGACAATTGCAGTCCACACAGACAACATGTCTGTAGTTTGGTATATCAACAAGCAGGGCGGAACCAAGTCCTACCCCTTGTGTCGAGAAGCGCTCAGACTTTGGCAATGGGCGATCTCCTCTCATCGGTTTCTGGTAGCAATGCACATCCCTGGGAAAACCAACATTTTAGCGGACAGATTGAGCAGAGCTGTTCTCATGCCTCACGAGTGGTCTCTCAAACAATCTATAGTGGAAGAGATTTTTCTGGAATGGGGTCGCCCATGTTGCGATCTTTTTGCTACTCCCCAAAACAGCAAATGCCCAGACTTCTTCTCTCTCTTCCCACTGCCAGGCCATCCCCCCAGAGACGCTCTGACCCAGGATTGGCCCCAGGGACTTCTTTATGCCTTTCCTCCATTTCCTCTGATCCCTCAAGTTATCCAAAAAGCAACCGTTTTGAGAGCCAAATTGATTCTCATTGCTCCTTATTGGCCTCGACAAATTTGGTTTCCGTTCCTCCATCGTCACCTTTTGGTGCAGCCGTGGCATCTGGACCCAGTGCCAGATCTTCTGATTCACCAATCCGGTCAGCTGCACCGGTCTATCCCTTCTCTCAATCTCACAGCATGGTTGCTCCACTTCCTTCCTTAGCCAGGCTTCCTATGATCTCTAACCCTGTTAGAGACATCATAGTAGCTTCCTTAAAATCCTCTACCAGGAGGATTTATACGAGCAAATGGAAACGTTTTCTTATTGGGCTAAAGCCAAGAATATTGATCCCTTCACTGCTCCAGTTCAAGCAGTTTTGGATTTCTTAGCGGAGATTTTTCACGGGCTCCTCTTCTTCCACAGTTAGAGTTCAGTTAGCTGCTATCTCGAACTTTCATGTCGGGTTCGCAGATCACAACATTATGTCCCACAGGCTTTGTGGAGCCTTCTTGAAAGGAATTTTCCTCCTGAAGCCTCCAGTCAGGAGTCCTCCTCCTCAATGGGACCTAAATTTAGTGCTGACATCCTTGATTCTTCCCCCCTTCGAGCCAGCTGTTTCTTGTTCCCTGAAATTTCTTTCATGGAAAACTTTATTCCTGGTTGCTATTACATCGGCTAGGTGGGTGTCTGAACTTCATGCTCTATCTGTTCGCCCCCCCTATTTGGTCTTCCACAAAGACAGAGTATCATTGAGAACTAATCTGACCTTTTTGCCTAAGGTCGCCTCAAAGACTAATTTGAATCAAGCCATTGATCTCCCTGTATTTTTTCCAAACTATTCAAACAGATCGGAACAAAAATTACATTATCTTGATGTCCACCGCCAACTCAGATATTATTTGGACAGAACAAAACAATTCAGGAAATCCGATCAACTCTTTGTTTCCTATGCTGATAACAAGAAAGGCCTTCCTGTCTCAAAAGTGACCTTATCTGGATGGCTTTCTTCTGTCATCTCTGAAATTTATCGGCTCAGGGGAAAACAGCTGTGCTCGAAACCTAAAGCACATTCAACCAGAAGCTTAGCTACTTCTACAGCCTTTCAAGCTAGACTTCCTTTAGACACTATTTGTGCAGCGGCCACTTGGGCCACTCCTCATACATTTGTTTCCCATTACAAATTGGATTTGGCCTCCAGGGACAGAGCCAGTTTTGGCTCTACCGTTCTCAAGAGTCTGTTCCATTGAGCCACCCAGGATAGAGGTGCTAGGACGCGGTCCCATCAAGCAAGAATGAAGGCGAGATTGACAACTTAACATTGAGAAGTTATGTACCTACCATAACGTTCCATGTTAGTTGTCTTCTCTCGCCTTCTTTCTTGCGACCCTCCCTCCTTCCCCCAGGCCTGGACAGACCTTTCTCTACAAGGAATTATACTTCTGAAGACCATACAGAGCTGGTCCTTCTACCATCCTGCAGGTTTTTCTCTTCTTCTTTCTACCTTTGGGAAGTTATTATGCTAGGTGCTATTGCCCTTTTGTCATCAAACGAGATCTGGGTACTTACCGCCTTGCATCATGGGATATGGGACTGCCTCGAGCTGGTAAAAGTGACTCTCGAGCTTAGCAAGTGCCGAGTCGGAGCAGAGGATCGGCTCCGAACCTATCAAGCAAGAAAGAAGGCGAGAGTAGACAACTAACATGGAACGTTATGGTAGGTACATAACTTCTCATTATGCCATGTCTCAGCTTCAACCAACTCAAACCTTGGAGTTGATAGGAACAGGATTAAACACAGCATTGGTGACAGCTTCTTTCCTTTCTCAAGAGTACAGATCAGATTCCACGTCAGGAGAATAATTTGCAGTACCATCATTTCAGCCTGGTTGATCCCTCAAGCATTGGGGTCAGTGTCAGCTACCATAATCTTAGTTCCTCTAGCAAGATTTCATATAATAATTATTCCGTGGATGCTAACAACACAATAGTTGATTCTTTGCCAGCTCATGTCAACACAAATAGGAATCACTCAGGCATGCAAGAGATACCTCTGGTGGTGGATTCACTTAGATTGAGTTCTACAGGGCTGTTCTTTCTTTCTCTCTCAACCCAAGGCCATAGTGACCACAGATGCTTTGCAGATTGGGTGGGGGGGGGCACATTCTGGAGAACAGTCCAAGGCACTTGGTCCCCAAAAAAGGCAAACTTACATATCAATGTCCTAGATGTGAGAGCATTTCTCTTAGTGTTGCAGGCCTTCCAGGACACACTCCCTTTAGGAACAATTGCAGTTCAAACCAACAATATGTCTGTAGTTTGGTCCAGCAACACACAAGGATGAACCAGATCTTACCTTGTGTTGAAAATCACTCAGAATGCGGCAATGGGCAATTTCATCCAACTGTTTTCTCATAGCAATGCACATTCCAGGAAGTCCAACGTGATAGCAGACAAATTGAGCAGGTCAATTTTTGTACCTCACAAGTGGTCTCTCAACATGAAAATGGCAGAAATGATTTTTGCCAGTGGAGCCAGTTTTGCTGCAATCTTTTTTTCCCCTAAACAACAAATGCAGGAGATACTTTGCCCTTATCCCCCCTCAGAGGGAATCACTGAGGAATGCTCTACTTCACAATTGGCCACCCGGTCTTCTTTATGCTTATCCACCCCATTCCCCTAATTCCAAACTTCCAGCAGAAAGTTGCCAGGTTGAAGAGCAAAGTCATCCTCATTGCACCTTACTAGTCTCATCTGATTTGGTTCCCCTTCCTATGGCCTCATCTACTTTGTCAAGCTTGGATTCTGGATCCAATTCCAGACCTCCTGTTGCATCTGACAGATATGGTTCATCTGGATATCTCAAATCTTATGCTAACAACATAGTTTCTCCAATTCTGTTAATAGCCAGACAACTGATGCATCTTTCATTCCCAAGATGGTGTCAAAATCCAGTATCAATCAGTCCATTAATTTGCCAGTATTCTTTCCTAAATTTGCAAAGTTGAATATATGTTACAGTTATTGGATGTTCACAGGCAA
>NC_056750.1:525001254-525156254 GCF_019279795.1 Protopterus annectens | reverse complement strand
AGTTTTTCTTAATATAACTCAATTATATTTCCTTTTGACAATATCTGTATGGCAATTTACATTCCAAGATACTATGGATAAGAGTAGCCATTTTGATTTATTTATTTATTCATATTATTTACTGACACTTGATTACCAGGAAAGTCCGAAGTAATTTTCAGCTGAGGCCTGGGAAGAAATGCTCCAAATTATTACAAAACATTTTAAGAGCAATAATTTTACAATCATCAAAAATAAAACAAAAACATCTACACTTTAAATAATTATAACAAATTAGATATAATATATAAACATTGGTTAAGAGTCGATACAAGGTATATGACAATCATTTCACATTTTGTAGAAAAATTAAAGGTGTGTGTAATAAACGATATTGTTCTCACTTATACATGACAGTTTTTTTTTAATTGTATTTCCAGCTTTTGTCTTATATGGACACGCTATTGTTGGCAGGCTGACATTTTGCAGTTTTTTTCTCTTCTGCATATGAAGATATGTCATATTTCTCAAGACCTTTTGCTTTAATTAAGACCTTCAAAGAAAAAAACAAAATACTTTTTTAGTACACTCAAATCCTGTTTTGACTGAAAGCAAACACACAAAACTATGTATATTTTCAAAAACAAAGTTTAACCCTCCAGATAAGAGCAATTGCCTTAAATCAGCAACTACAACCATAAGCATAACCTAGTCTAAAATTAGTTATCCACGCTAAAGTGCATGCTGCACCCTTTGTTCCCATTAACACCATTTGCTGCATTTTCTTTTCTTATCTCTGTTGTCCTACCAAATGTGAAAAAAAGAGCTTGTATGCTTTCAGAAAACATTCACATTTATCCCTAAAAAGGTACTCTGGCTACTTTTAAATAAAACTAATTTATTGCTTAACTGTTGCAGGATCCTTCACAACTAGTGTTTTCTCTCCACCTTTTTTTTTGGTTGATTTTTATTCCAGTTCCCCAAATAACTTATTTGCTGTCATCCAGGCAGCATACTTCTTAACCAGTAATTGAATTGTACTCAAGTAACAGGGTCAGTGGCACTCATTTTTCTCAGTTTCTGTATTTACACTGGGAAAGCTGAAATTAAGCTGTTGATCAGTGTGCAGCCATCACGGGAACCCATGATTTGATAGCAATTTATGATTTAAATGGCACATATATGACAGAACATGGGTTTGACAACATGTCAAGCAAAGTTCTTCATTAGCACTCTTCAAGAAAAATCTTGATGAGTGGATGGGAAATAGAAAATACACCCCGGGGATCACTTCTGTCTCTCTGCTGGACAGTGGCAGAGGAAAATGACTTTCTTGGGTGGCGTAAGCTATGGAACCTTGCTGGCTAGGCTTATGTAGGCCCTTGGGCCGATAGCCTAGTACCTACCTATAAACCTATACAATCTTTGCTTTTCAGTTCAATAAATTTTGTACTATGTTGTGATTGTTCAGCATTAATATTCGTCTCCAATAAAGTAGTATTAAACATGTTCAGAAATGTAAAGTGCCCACAGTGAGAGCATCTTGATGATCCAATATTTTACTCATCTGGTAAAGGCTATTGAGTAGAATCTGTCTGAAACCACAATGATTTTTTACACTGTTTACAGTTGCATTTAACCATTCACTCATTTTGTCACAATTTCTTTTACTGATGTATGGCTTACCAGCTTATAAGGCTTGAACCCTTCCATGCTGATATTTCAGATATGTGACATAGTAGCAGATGACCCCCACATCCACATACCCTTATGTCTGCAAGTTCTGAATAAAAAGCAGTATCCTCAGTACTCTTATTATTCAGGATAAGCATATATTGCATGTAAGCTTTCATGTATAGCATTTGGAATTCCGTCACTGTCTTTCATTGTGTGAGTCAGTTTGCATTACCTCTCCTTTATGATCCAAACATTTGTTCTTTTTTAAGACCAGTATCTCAGTCTTCCATTTAAGAAAAGAAATGTGTCTGACATATGCCATGTTTTTGTATATGTCTACCAGTTTGTTCAAGTTTTTGAGTTTTACTGTGTCTTTTACCTTCATTAACCTAAATGCGTGATTGTCCATGTGCTCTTCTGCCTTCCTTAATATACCTACATTTGCCACACCTTTTCTTTTTCTGTTATGTGTGCCTGTAGCTGTGGTATCTTCACTAATAGCAGCATCTTTGGAATTATGCAACATTAATTAAGATTGCTGTTTTCCTTGTTATTCCCATGTTCAGTTAGTAACTACTTCCTGTTCTGTATCAAGAGTCAATTTGTGTTTCTTTTCCTCCACTAGTCTTCCCTTCCTGCTCTATTCCCTGGAGTTGGTTTAATTTGTAACTGGCTTTCCATATTTCAAAATTCAAAACTTCAGAATAAAGCTTATGCTGAAAGGCTTTAAGTATATCCTAAGCCACTGTTTATTTATTTATTTATTTCACATTTTTAACTGGGTTAGTCCAACTGAGTTTGCAAACAAACCCATTTTCAGTGGAGACCCGAGGGGAAAAGCCCCAGCAAACATAAGTAAAAATAAAGTGATAATATACAAATATTAAATAACAATCACAATACAAAATAATTGTAAAAAAGAAAAGGTTAACTATTTTCATTGCATTGATAGTAAGCAACCCATTTTCAGTGGAGACCCAAGGGGAAAGAGCCCCAGCAAACATAAGCAAAGATAAACATACATGGTAAAAACTATTAAAAACAAGACGCCATATACAAAATTAATTATAAAGAGAAAAACAAAAGAAAACCATTTATGCACATTGAGTTGCACTAATAGTAGTGGACTAAAATGTACTACATATGAGAGTAAAAACAAAAAGATAAATGTTGTTCAAAAGGAGGACAATGTATAGACATTGATAGGAAGTGGGGGGGATAGTGTGGAGAATGGGTGGGGGCTATAGTAGTAGAGATGAGGGTTTAGAAGATTAGTTTAAGCAGAAGTTACTAACAAAGAAAGTTAGGAGATGCAACAGGTTACACAGTGGGAGAGATTACGACTACATGTGGTCAATGCAACAGCATAATTTCACATTTAGTAGGTGTGATTTAAGCTCCTTTTTAAAATGGGGGAAAGGAAAGGTTGGATCTAATATGGAGAGGGAGTTTGTTGCAATTTAGTAAGACAGACTGTAAAGTAGTTTGCCAATATTCCTTTTGGGTTTATAAACTGAGAGAAGATGCTGATCAGCAGTACGGAGAGGCTGGGGGGAAGAGTAGGGAGTAACATGGGAGGTGAGAGCAGGGCAGGCAGAGGAGTTGTTCAGTATGGAAAAGTTAGTGTGGAGTTGCAGTTGTAGGAGAAGGTGCGGAAATTCCAGCCACTGAAGTTTGCTTAGAGAGAGCCAGTGATATGAAGAGTGTGGTTGGTTTAGAATAAATCTGGCAGTTTTGTTGTACATGTGTTCCAGTTTCTGTATTGAGGTAGTTTGGATACTGGTAAGGATGGGGAAGCATATAAAAGACTGGGTAAGAGAAATGCCTGTGCAAGAGTGCATTTAGTGGCAGTACCCCACGGCTGGGTGGGAGTTCGAAAGACATGTGTAAATGGGCATGCTTTCGTTGAAGGTTGAACGTCGAGCTGGCACCTCGGCGTTTGTGAAAATCTACTGCCAATCATTAGCAGACCTGAGTTCCGCTGCGGTGACCCCTAACTGGGAAAAGCCAAAAGACAAACAACAAGTGAGGAATTTTTTGTTCCTATAAAGTAGTCCAAGTTTTTGGTGGGTTTTTTTGATGGACTGTTGTATGTGCAAGTCAAATTTTAGTTGGTCATCAGTTATTACCCCAAGGAGTTTGGTGTGTGAGGCAGGGGAGATAGTGTTGCCATACAGGGAGGAAAGAGAAAAGTTGGATTTAAGGTGAGAGAGTGTCTGAGGTAGGAAGAGAAGGAGTTGAGTTTTCTTAGGGTTAAGGATTAGTTGATTGTTTCTGAGCCATTTTTCAACAGAGATAAAGGAAGTCTGTGTTAATGAGTGTAGTTAAGAGATAGTACTGGAGATAGATAAGAGAGTAGAGTCATCTGCTTATTGAATTACAGATGAGAGACTGCAGGATGAATGTAGGTTGTTGGTAAAAATGTTGAAAAGGAGCTGTTCAAGTATGGAGCCTTGGGGTACTCCTGTTTGAACAGCAAGGAAGGATGAGAAAGCCTGCTGCCATCTAACAGCTTGTTTTCTGCCAGTAAGGTAGGATTGGAACCAGCCAAGAATAACAGGTGAGAGGTTTAGGTCTGAGGGTTTAAGAAGGATGGGATGAGACACAGTGTTGAAGGCTTTAGAGAGATCGAGGAATAGACAGGAAGCGAGGAGGTTGTTGTCCCTAGCTTCTGCAACCTTTTGAGTAAAGGATGGTAAGGTAGTCGAGGTACTGTGTTTAGGGCAGAAACCATGTTGTGAGGGGATGAGGAGATTTTTGTGAATGAGCTAGGACAGTAGTTGAGTATGGATACATTTTTCAAGGATCTTAGAGAGCAGTGAGAGAATAGCAATTGGTCTATAGTTCGATGGTTCGATAGAGTTGCCGCCTTTGTGCAGAGGAGTGGTATAGAAGGATTTCCATATTTCTGGTATGGTAGATTCCTGAATGGAGCAGTTGATTAAGATAGATACAGTATATGTAATAGTCGGCAGCAATTTTCAGAAATTGAGGGGGGAGATTAACAGTGGAAGGAGAGCATGGTTTTAGTTTAAAAAGCAGGGATTTGATGTATTTAGTAGAACCAGGTTGCCAGATAAAAGGCTGAGAGACAGAGGAACATAGAGGTTTAGGGGGGTTATACCTTGTATCCTGAAGATGAAAGTTACTTGAAAGTAAGGTGATGTGTAATAGAGAGAAAGAGATAAGTATGACTGCAGTAAACTGATCTGGTTAAATAGGCAAATGCTGCTAGACATTGGGCTAATCTACTAACTAATATAATGGTCAGTACTGATTCCAGAGGTGAATGTTAACATTTTAATATCCCATGGGTTATATGAAAAGTTATCATTGCACTATAGTCATGGTAAAAGGCTGATAGCAACACAGTATCTAGATAAGATGTTCTTCGTCTTCCATTGCTGCAGTCCTGACTATTGGGTATAGTCCGCGTCCCAGTCGGCCCGAATACCAGAGTATAAGGCTGACGTCGGTCAGGGCGCATTAGACTGACGTCAGTACGTCAGGGTACTAATGCGCATGACCGACGTCATATCCTCAGTCTTTTTTGCCGCATGGTCCGATGCAGAAGCAATTTTGCGAGTGCAGGTTGGCGTTCTGAGATTTTCCGAAACCGGAGTTTCAGACCGAAACAGAGTTGGCTAAGTAACCCCGTTGGGGAACATTTTGGTTTTTTCTTGCCTCAGTATTTAACCGGATGTCAGAAAAAGTGAATAACTGTATTTCTTGTGGGAAGCAGATACCGCATAGGGATTATCATACATTGTGTATACTCTAAGACTAGGGCTGGTTTTGCCACAGCTGTTTTACAAGGCATGTTGTCAGCTCCTGCTACTTTATAATTTGCCAGCCTCCCTTACCTCTGCTTTGGGATTCTACCCAATAGTCAGGACTGCAGCAATGGAAGACGAAGAACATAGTACAGTTTTGTACCTACCATAAATGTAGATGTTCGAGGATTCCATTGCTGCAGTCCAATTTACCCTCCCTCCTTCCCCTCTGTGTTTAGGGGTGGTTGTGTAGGTGAGTTTACATGTTTATATTTTATATATATATATATATATGTATATATTGTTGTATATTTTATACATGTTTTTGGTGCAGGTTGTTTTGGGAACTTGTCTTTTTGGGTCTTCTGACATCTGGGGCAAGACAAGACTGAGGATATGACGTCGGTCATGCGCATTAGTACCCTGACGTACTGACGTCAGTCTAATGCGCCCTGACCGACGTCAGCCTTATACTCTGGTATTCGGGCCGACTGGGACGCGGACTATACCCAATAGTCAGGACTGCAGCAATGGAATCCTCGAACATCTACATTTATGGTAGGTACAAAACTGTACTTTTTTTGACATGTTAGCATTTAGGCAGCACTCCTTTAATGTGCTTAAAAGTTCTTATTTCTTTAGGACTGGAGCTCATAAGTGTATTATCTGCACTTAGCCCTTTAGGTACTTACTGAACTGTACCTTCTGTCTTAGTCTTAGTCTGTCTGATAACATCTCTGCCTGTCTTATCTTCAGTGACATCTGCTTTTGTCAGTATCCTAACTTCATTAAATTAGGTGACTGTCCAAATTCTAAACATTTGATCTGATGATGTAATTTTCATTTGTTCCTCAGTGAATGGTTTTGGATCCTACTTGGCCACTTTCTTTAGATTCTAGGATCTGACTCTTGAGCTTCACCCTTACCCACAATGCCCCTTACTATTGCATTACCTCACATCTCACTTGCCACTCATCAAGATCGAACTGGATCAGGATTTCTTGAGCTTGTAGTGGCTTTAGGGAGTGAACTAAACTGTATTTCTTCTCCTTAACTTTTACTTCCATATTATAGTTAATAATACCTCCTTTACCTCCTTTCTAAACTTTTCTACTACCATGAATTAAGGTTCTTTTTGCTGGTAATCTTAGCTACCATTGATGATATTGTGCAACTGCCACATAGTCTTATGCTCATACTTTTATTTCTCATTACAAATTGGATATCATCTCCAGAAACAGAGCTGAATTCAGTTCTGTTGTTCTCCAGAACATCCTTCCATGAGGGCCATCCAAGGTTAACATAGCTGGGGACTCTGTCCCTTTCATTGAGGAACAAATGAAAATGACATCATCAGATATAAAAGTTATGTACTCACTATAACTGTGCATCTGTGTGGTCCATTTCATTTTTCTTCAATTTCCCTCCCACCTTCCTCCTAGCCATGTCTCTGGGAGAGACCTAATGAAATTGTTGATAGGAACCATATTTCCTGTTTGAGCTCTTGATCTTTGTACTATCACCTTTCTGTCATATTTAAGTTATGATACTTTATACTAATAAAGTATAATAGCAGCAAACTTGATCTGATGTAACACAGCAGTCAGGGGCATTATGGGTAAGGGAGGAGCTCAAGAGTCAGATCCTAGAATCTAAATAAAGTGGTGGAGGTGAATCCGAACCCATTCATTGAGGAAGAATGAAGATGGACAACACAGATGCATAGTTATGGTGAGTTTAACTACTTTTTTTTTGCTGTCTAAACACTTTTCACTTTTTTATTGTTATTCATACAGTATTCAGTGAGCTGAAACAGCTGAAGTTGTATTTAATGAATATTGTTTGAAAAGTATACCAAGAAGGTTCCTCATTATTGAAATTCAGATATAAATCCTGTATTAATATTGTACTGCATCTATGTATGTGTGTGTGCATGCACATATATATATATATATATATATATATATATATATATATATATATATATATATATGGTTACCTATCATTTCATCGAAAGTTCATTTCATCGAAAGTTCATTTCATCTAAAGTTCATTACATCGAAAAGCATTTTAGGTGGGGGGCTTCCACACTAATGTGGGGGGCTGTGCCCCCCACACCCCCCCTAACTATATATATCAACTCCAGGGTCGCACAACATTGGGGAAGGGGGCAAATGCTTTTCGATGTAATGAACTTTCGATGAAATGAACTTTTGATGAAATGATAGGTAACCATATATATATATATATATACATACACACACACACACATATATATATATATATATATATATATAGTATGCATGTATACATGTATATATATTTTTGAACATCTTTATTAAATTATCACTTGTGACATATGCAAACTTACTTAATACAAGCTTATATTTGTATAAAAGTAATAAAACCATATTAACAAAGCTACATTTAAAAACATTTACATAACATATATTGTTCCATACAATATGATCACACCAGCATTACAAAACTTGTTCAGTTCCTGCTTTCTCTAAACCTCATTCCTCCTCCAAAACATTTTTTGGCATGTATTGCTCACAGAATTGCTATTCTTTTCTCTGTAAATTGTTCCTACCATTTTCTAAAGATCTCACTGCTCTTTTATTTCTGTTACAATATTTACTGCTTCAGGTATGGTTGGTTTAGACTTTTCCATTTTCAAGTATTTGTTTTTTCGGCAGCCACCAATATTAAACTCAACAAGAACTTACTGTGTTTAGGCAATTCAGATCCTGTATCCCAGCTCAAAAAAAATAGTTTTCTTAGTTACTCTGATTTGCTCACCCAGTATTCCTAACAGAGTACTTTGCTCACCCAGTATTCCTGACAGACTCTGTACAGAATGTTTAAATTTGCCAACTCCTTACAGTCTGTGAATATATACTCCCAGGTGCCTCTTTCTTCCCCATTACACCTCCAACATTTGCCGTGTACCTAAGGAAAAATTCATTGCAGTTTGCTTGGGGCATAAAAATACCCATTTAAATTCTTCCAGCCAAAAATCTTAAATCATCTTGATTTTGTTGCATACTTGGGAGCCATACATATGTCCTCCCACTGTTTCTTTCTGAATTGCTTATCTGATTTCTCTTCCCAATCTTTGCTGACCTCCTCTGATTGATTCCTATAGTTATCACACAATATTTTTATCTGCCCTACTAATTATCCCTTTTGTAACAGCAGCTTATGTTCTAGATTCAGCTAATTAGTCAACCAGTGCAGGCCTTTCATTTAGGACTCCTCTAGCAATTTTTCTTTGTCTATACTCTGATATCAGTCCCTAATGGGGAAGGCACTTTCTAGCATGCAGTCCAAACATCAACTTGGCCTCTTCCCATTCAATTATCTTCCCTCTCTAATTATTTGTTTTCCCATACCTTGGTACCTTTGCCAGCTTCCTCCATTAAATTCCAGCCCATCTTGCCTATTCTGTGTATCCCTATTTGCAGTCATCCCTATCAGCAGAATCTCCTTTCTCCCTTCCCATGTTGGCTTAGTTCTTAATATGCATTTTGCTGTTTTATGAATGTAATGTTATATATGACTGTTGTTTTCCTTGAGGCTCTGTGTCCAAAATCCCACCCTTGCCATATTTCTTGAATTACCCCCTTCCACCTTCATCTCTTTCCACTTTGAATTGTAGCTTTCTTTTTGTGTTATGTAGAAGAGAATTAACTGGGTAGCTCTAAGATATCCATTCAAATCAGGTAACCCTAAACTTCCTTGTTGTATTGGAAGGATCAGCTCACCCAGCTTGACCCTTGCCCTCTTTCACTCCCAGGTAAAATCCTTCAAGTTTTTATTAATTACTATTCATAACTTAATTTTCTGGTTGAAAAAAGAAATATTTCTCACCTGTGTATAAAATTAAAGGGACTAAAAATAATTGTACTCCTTGCGTCTTACTATGTCCATAGGCAAGAGTTTCCAGTTTCTCAGTATTTATATTATTTTGTTTAGCCTCTTCCCACATATCCTGATCTGCCATAACAGAATCCTTTTTTAACCCATACTCCTAAATATTTAATTTTATTACGTCCCCCATAAATATGAGTATTGCTGAACCAACTCATGTGTGGGTACATAGTTTACAGCTATAGCCTTTGTTTTATCTTCATTCATTTTATATCCTGAAAAAAAAAGTATTATCTCAGAAAGTTGTTCAACATTGAGATGTCCTTTCCAGGTTCTGTCTGGTACAAAATAATATAATCTGCAAAAAAAGACAACTTTTCATGAATACCATACCAGTTATATATTTGAATTTCTGAGTCCCTTGTTTTCTTTGCCAATGGTTGTAAATATAAATCAAATAAAGATGAAAGTGGACACCATCTTCATGGTTCCTCTATTCAGACACAACTTATCAGAGAGGAACTCTCCCTCTTTGATGTTTGCCTCTCATCCCTCATATATTCTTCTAATTAACCTTATTATCATATGCATGCATGCATATATTATACAAAGAGACATAGAGATATGCAGACAGCTAGCTACCTAAAATAACAAGTTAATAGACACAGTGCTGCAAGTATAAATATATATATACATATACGTATTGGAATGCATAATAGAAGTATGATATATGTATGTGTATGTTTGTTGATATAATATATATATATATATATATATATATATATATATTTGAAGCCATGCAAATGTGCATAATCATGCATAAGTGTGTATATTTGTATATATACAAATTTTTACACAGAAAAAGCAGGTGAAGTTACTTTCTACTAAATATTTTAGATCTGCTCACTTACCATGATACTGTACCCACTCACTTTCAACAGTGCTGACTTTCTCATCTTACTTCTGAGAAATGAAAACTTTCAAATATCTAGCCATCATAGGTCTGTACATACCACCTGGTAACAACATTTCCATACTGGGAGGGATCGTCTCATGGATCTTGACCAGTATAAAAGTGAAAACCATCTTGCTAGGAGATGTTAGCATTGATGCATGGCAGAAGATAGCCTTAGAAATGCCAACAAATTCACTACAGCTGTATGGCTTGTCTGCGTTGATCAAGACTCCTACTAAAATTAACACGGCCACATCCAAAGTGTCCATCCTAGACTGAATTCTAACATCCACCCAAAACAATGTTGCTACAATTAACAACATACCCAGTAGCCTAAGTGATCATAAGCTAAGCTACATAATCTGACAATTGAAATAGCACAGCCAGAAACCTCAGTAACTTCAGTAAAGAAAATGTACTTTCAGCTTTTTCCATATCTGCTGGATTCCACTTAAAACTCTTCCCCTTGATGAAGCAGTAGACACATTTAATATAATATTTCTAAATATTCTGGCAGAACAAACACTAATGAGAACCAAGAGAGTTCAAAATAAACCAGCCTATCTGCTATCTGAAAAAACAAAGCACCTAATGCAACCTCAAGATAAAGCCTGGAAGTTGTGGCTGCAAACCAAGTCTCAAACATCCCTGCAACAATATAAACAATTAAGGAACCATAGTAAACAATGCATAAAACAGGACAAAGCAGTTTATTATACCGATATCCAAAATTCATCATCATACAATCTAAAAAAACTTCTGGAAATCAGTACATACATTCATTCCTCAAATCTGGAAAATCAGTCCAACCCAGCCCATTGCCAGTCAATTACTCCCAAAGCATTGCTTCACAGTTTAGCTCACATTTTATGAATAAAATGACCTTCATCCTACAAAACAAGGCTGTTACACATCTATTGTTCCCATTCTAATCATTGAAACCTTAACAGACCTTCACACTTACTCCAGGGCCAACATCTACAAAAAATACCTATGAACCCCTAAGACAGCAGCCAGTGCCCCAGAACAACTTCCTACTGAATACCCCTAACTCATTGCACATACCCTTTCCTATCATGTATCAATTCTAATAAACCAATCTATGCAAAAAAATAAAAAATGGCCCCATCTAATGGGAAAAAATCCTATATAATACCTCTCCATAAAGATGTCTCATCAACCCAGCTCACAAACTATAGACCAGTCACCATCCTCTCACCCTTAATCAAAATCTTGGAAATATGTATTCACTGTCAACTTACTGCTTACATTACTTCTGAAAGCCTTCTTTGGCTCTCACAGCATGGTTTTCGCCTCCAAGTACATCCACTGTCCTTCTAAGGTTCACACATATAATAAATCACAGTAGAAATATAGGCGTCTAACCTCAGCCTTCCTCTGGATCTATCCAAAACATTCAACACAGTCCATCATCAAAATGTCTTAACTAAACAGTCTTCCTATTGGCTATCACACTTCTTACTTAACTGGTTTCTTGGTTACCTCACTAACAGGTCCCATGCAGTAAAATGGCAAGATTATTTCTTCTCTTTCCCACTTGTATCCATCAGAGACTCACAAGACTGTATTCTAGGACCTCTGCTGTTTAACTTGTTTATCAACAGCCTAAATATAGTAGCCAAATAGGCCAGCATAGCATGATACACCAATGACTCCACTCTAATATGTGCTGCTAATACACAATCCATGCTCCAAACATTCACCCAGAAATATTTCTCCTCCATAGAAGCTTGGCTTGACAACTCACTACTCCTTTAGAAGCCAAAAAACCTAAACATCTGTTTTTCACCCCTGAATCTCTCTCCTCCCAAGAAATTTAACTTTAATTTGCTGTCATTCAACAAAACCAATGTAGAACTCGTATCTCACACCAAACTACTATGTGTGATTATAGACAACCACCTGAAGTTTGATCTCCATCATCAACAAGCAATGAAGAAGTCACACCAAAAGCTAGGCTGCCTCTGTAGAGTAAAATACTACTTCACTGACTCTAGTAGACAAAGCATAGCCACTTACTTTCCACTCCCCACCCTATTATATGCCATTCTTGTCCTAACCATTGTCAATGCCTCTGTATCATTCAAACTAGAACAATGCTACTTTGAAGTTGACAAATTCACAAGCAGCCAACAATGTAGCTCACATCACTGCCTCTCTGTAAAATAACTCAACTGGCTTGAAATAAATAATGTGTTATACTCGCAACTGATTATAACATTCAAACTACTGCACAAACCTGAAAAATTCCCACCTCTTCACGCCATCATTCAGCCTTACACTACTAAGAGAAATCTGTGCTCCACTGGCAAATCATTACTCTCCATAACTAAACCCAACAACAATGCAGCATATACTGTCTGTATTCACACTGTATTGCTGATTGCTGGAGTACTATCCCACTCCTTTAAAGAATAGTCTGCAACCTGAAGCAATTTAAATTTCATCTGAAGCAACACTTGATATATAAATGGCTCTGTACCTGCACCACCACTGGTTAGACTAGCACTAATATACCTGTATTCCTGCCATAATTCTGTGCTGCAAAAAATGTAATGTACCATTATAACTGTTCCTCCTTTAGCATCTTAACTCCTTTATCTTACTTTGCCTTCTCCGCTCATTCCTTTCTTTGGGCTGCTCTAACTCTTTATCATATCTTCCTGTGTCCTAGATTTTGAACAAGTCTTTATAGTAAATATTCTCAAGTAAAATATGACAATCTGTGCATACTGATGATGCTGAACTGTATATATTTTCATGTATTAAAAAAAAAAAAAGATTTATATACAACCCATTTAACTGCTATTTTTAATTGAAGCTGTTTGTAAATAATATAAATGATGTCAAGGATATCTGAATAATGAAACTATTGTTCATGAATGAAACTGATTATATATGATGAAAGAAGGCAAATGATGTCCATGATGTCTGTATAATGGAGATTTTTGCCCTCGAAGCCTCTGCTGAAAACGAAACACCACTTTTTCTGACTTTTCTGGTAAACAATATGCTTTATTTAACAGAAAAAGAAAATACCAGTGTAGACTTTTCCCAGAAATAATGTAACGGTTTCTTTAAGCCCCCTTCCACTAAAAAAAAAAAAAAAAAAAAAAAAAAAAACATAAAGCCCATCTTGCATGTTTTTAATAAAGTCTTGCATCCCTAAAATGTCTAGACTTCTTCAGGTTGTTCTGGAATGTCTTACTTGCAGCAGTACACTCCACAGAAATGCTTTTTGTGATACCATACTGTCAGAAAGGAGGGGCATTACAAAGTAAGAAACCCTGTGGGTTGAAAAGGCTATATTTTATCAGGAATCTGCTGCAAGTGGAATTTGCTAGTACTCCTTTGTCAGATCTAATGTGGTTAATAACCTTGTCTTCAGTAACCTTCCTATGAATTCATCTACCATTGGCATTGGATACATTTTGAAATTACATTCGGCTTCCTAAAAATCATTACAGAACCTACTTGTTCCAGTAGGCTTTGGGACTTACACTATGGGGCCCTTCCTCTCACATTTTGAATACTGTACCCCTAAAGAATATCTTAAGCATTTTCTGTGCTTACTCTTGCATAACCTTTGTCTACAATTTTGTGTTAATTAACATTTTTTTCCAAGAATTGTCTAAATATGTTGTTGAATGAAGTTTGTTCTCTTATGTATTTCTGGATGCACTTCCCTGTTTCTTAGGTAGTTACAAAAATACGCCCTTGTTTCTTAACAGAAGCTTCCATATCTATCTTTGAATGCGATAGTGTGTCATCTGTTTCATTCAGGGGCATCCAGCATAGAAGTTCTAAACTTATTTTGTTATTCCTGCCAGTAAAACCTTGTTAGGATCCATGCTTTAGACTTATTCTTTCCTATGTGCCCCTTCATTTATAATACTGTCATAGCCGTCCTTCAGTATAGGCCAGCTAGGCAGCTGCCCAGACCACCGCTGTAGGAGGGACATCTTTCCATTAATCTGGATGATGTAATTAATCAAGATGGGGGCACTGGGTGTTGAGGGGGCACTGTGGAGCCCTTTTTCCTAGGGCATGCATTGACCAAAGGCAGCCCCTGAAGACGATGCACTAATCTCATCTCCTATAATTTTCTGAAAGGTTTGTGCTTTAATTGATACACTACTTCCTCCGTGTCCTCACTCATCCTGTGCAATAAATCATTTTGCAACTTGAAGTATATTTAAAAAGTAAGAGCATTTTGTTCAGTGTTTCCCCCTGCAACTCTGTTTTCCCTCACTCTTGTCCAAGTGCCATCTTCATATCATACCTTTGTAAAGTTTGTCTAGCTTACCTGGAGGTCAGCTAACTGTGGAGATTCTTCAGGGTCATTCTGTCATGAAGTAAAGACACCAGGGTCTCATTGTTCAAATGTTTTCCTAAAAGTGGAAACTCATACCAGTACTTTCTAATGTCATTTGCTATCACTACTCTATTCATTTTTCTAATTCCTTGCCTTTATGAATCTAATACATAGAACCATCTTTGTTTTATTCAGCATTCCTGTATTTTGTGTAGACATTTTCCAAAAATAATGTACCAGTTTTATTAAAGCATGTACAACTTGTCTTGTATGTTTTAATAAAGTCTAACATGCCTTCCTTGGATTCCTTCAAGAATTGTCCAGACTTCTTTAGGTTGTTCTGGAATGTTTATCTTGCAGCAGTACACTCCACAAAAATGCTTTCCGTGGTACTGTATGGTCAGGGCAGTACACAGTAAAAAGTCCTGTGGGTCGAAAAGGCTATCCTTTATCAGGCTTCAGCTGTCAGTGGAATTTGCTGGTATTTCTTTGTCATCAGATCTAATGTGGTTAATAAGCCTGTCTTCAGTAATCTTCCTATGAATTCATCTACCATAGGCATTGGATAAATTATGAAATTATGTTCAGCTTCCTAAAAATCATTACAGAACCCACTTGTTCCAGTAGACTTTGGGACTTGCACTATGGGGTTGTTCCTTTATCATTTTGAATGCTGTACCCCCAAAAAATATCTTAAGCATTTTCTGTACTACTTCTTGCATAACCTTTGTCTGCAATGTTGACTAAATTACATTTTTTCATAGAATTGTCTAAGTATGTTGTTCAGTGATGTTTTCTTCTCTTATGTAGTTCTAAACACACTTCCTGGTTTCTTCTTAGGTAGTTCTGAAAACACACCATTGTTTCTTAACAGAAACTTCCTTATCTATCTTTGAATGAGATAGTATATGAGCTGCAGGCCTATATAGATTTTATTTCTCTATCACTTCCCTCAGTTTCTGTCATCAAGCTAACTACAGAGGCTGATACTTCATTCCATGGTTTCAGAATGTTGATATGATACATATATTATGGCTTTCTCTTACGTCAGTATGTTTTCTTTTTCTGGTATTCTCTTAACAGTCTTTCTAACCTAATCATTTATATCATCTCATCCTGCAATGCAGACAAAAACTTGTTTTCTATGGAGAGATGCAAAATAAATGCCTGTTTTCCAGCTTTAACTTCTCTGGTACTTGCATTTCTGTTGTGTATGTATCCTGGGCTCAATCCATGTGTTCTCTTATGATGGGCATCACCATATTCAGCCTATTTTGTAAGTTAGAAAAGGAAGAAAACACCACAGGGGTAATGTGCCTCCAAGCAAAAACACTGAAATCAAACTAAAGGATGGCAGGTGCTCCATGACAATCGAAGCACACCACTGAAAATAACTTAAAATATACTCCTTTTATTCCACAAAGTCAGTGGTTTGCTTCGATTGTCGTGGAGTACCTGCCATCCTATTTTTTAAGTTGCTTTAGTGTCCCCTGACACTTTTAAATGGGACTTCTGTTCTTCCCAAGTCCCTGAGGGTGCCTGCTGTATAACAGCTCAAAGGACTGAACCCCTTTTGAGTCTTGTGGTATCTATCTAATGACAAACAGGAGGTACGGTATTAACTGATCTTAGTTTTTACCATCTTCCTCAGTACCTCTTTTTCAGCATGATTTTAATACTTGGTTAAAACACTCCACTAAACCATCTGTCTGGCAACAGTACACTAAGTTTTAGAGTCTCTTGATCTTAAATCATTGGCACACTTGGTGCATTCTCCTGTACTTGAATACCCTAGTCAATGAGTGCTTCCTTATGTTTCCATACTCTGGAAAAATAAGGCTAACTTCATAGCTACAGGTCTAACATTAGCCTTACATAGAGGATGGCTGAAGGATACTTAATAGCTTATTCCAAGAAAACAAAGATGCACTGAAATCCATTGCTGGTTTTACCAATCTCGCAACTGTGTCCATAGCAGTATGTTCAAATGTCATCTCTGTGATAGGCATTGCAATAAAAGGGTTTTTAAAGCTTGGTTAACTGGCTGTCTTCTGGTATTCAGGGCATCCAGCATAGAAGTTCTAAACTTATTTTGTTATTCCTGGCCATTAAAACCATGTTAGGATCTATGCTTTAGACTTTCCCATTCCTATGTGTACCCCTACATAAGACTATGTGCTAACCTCATCACCTATAATTTTTTGAAAGGTTTGGGCATTAATAATTGATGCATTACTTCCTGTGTGTCCTCACTCAACCTGTGCAATAAATCATTTTGCAACTTGAAGTACATTTAAAAAGTGGGAGCATTTTGTTCAGCTTTTCCCCCTATAACTCCGTTTTCTCTCACTCTTCTCCAAGTATCATCTTCACATCATACCTTTTTAAAGTTTGTCTGGCTTACCTGGAGGTCAGCCAATTGTGGAGATTATTCCAGGTCATTCTGTCATCAGGTATAGACACCAGGGTCTCACTGTTTAATTTTTTTCCTAAGAGAAGAAACTCATACTAGTACCCTTTAATGTCATTGACTATCACTACTCTATTCATTTTTCTAATTCCATTCCTTTATGAACATAATACATGGAACAATCTTAGTTTTTTTCTGTATTTTAGTACAGAATTAATATTACTGGGGCCCTTTTCAAAGTTTTCTTTTCTCTCAGTATATATCACCATCTCTTTTGTCTTTACTTATACATGGTGTTCTTCCTGTACCTCAGAGTGGCCAAGACCTATGCTCTTACCGTCCTTTTCTTTTCTAGGTTGTTTTCTCTCGCTACAAAAAATATAGCTTTAGTTTTACTTTTTCCATTGCTGAGAACCTTTTCTTATTTGAGGTTTCTGACTTACATTGACAGAAATCCGATTAGAACATATTGTTTCTTCCTTTTTTTTTAATACTTTGTGAATGCTTTCTTATTTTTACACTTCCTTTTTCAACACTCATGCAGTGCTTTTACTTCTTCATTTCTGGGGTTTCTGCTTTAGCTTGACAGTGTTTAGATTTCTACTCATTTTATGCATTTTTTATACTTATTTAACTTAATTCCCTTGGGATACACCCCCAGTCAATGATTCATTTTCTTTATTTCTGCTAGGCATTTCTACTCCCTGCTTTGCAACATTTCAGCTGCAGTGACACTTCTCATAGGTAGGTACTAGGCTATCTGCCCAAAGGCATTTATAAGCCTAGCCAGAATGTGTTGGCTTTCGCCACCCCCTTAGATTAGTTCCCTGTGCCTCTGTCCATCAGAGCCACTGAAGTGATCCCCAAGGTAAACTTTGTTTCCCATCCACTCGTCAAGGTTTTTTTGAAGAGTGTTATCGATGAGCTCTGCCTAATGTAGATTGGGATCTTGTTCCAAAGCATGGGAAGTCTCTGGGACAGGAATCTATCCCTCCAGCATGTCCTATTTATTGTTGTGGTGAGGTTTAGATCCCTAGAGCGTGTGGCTCACGGGGATAAGGATTTCTTTAGATGGAGCATGTCCATCAATTCTGGGTTGGACATGGCCTTGTATGTCAGGCAGAGATCACCTCTGAGTAGGCGGTATGCAACCGAGTACAGCTGTAATTTCTTCTGTCGAGCTGCATAGGGCATCTGTTTGAACCTAGTGATCCTCTTGGTGAGGTACTTCTGTGGTCTTTCCAGCTGTTGCAGGTGTCTTGTAAGGTACATCCCAAATGGGACATTGTACTCTATGATGGGTCTAATGGGTGATGAGTAGAGGGGGCACAATGACCTCTTTTGATCTGGATGTGAACCCTTTTGTGATTAGGTGGGCCACGTAGAAGGATTGTCTAACCACTTTGGTAATGTGATTATCAAAGATGAGATTACTATCTACTTGGGTCCCCAGATCCCTTATTATGTCTTCCTTATTTAGGGGACTTTGTTTTTTCTAAATGGGATGTCTATGCACTTTTTGGCATTTAGCTTGAGGCCATGATTTTGACACCCGGTATCCGTCTCATTGAGACCCTTTTGGAGGATGTCTGTGTCAGCCAGAGAGTCAATTATAGCCCCTAGTTTGCAGTCGTCTGTGAACTTGGTCAGCCATAGTCCTCCTGTGCTTGCCTGTACCTCTGAGAAGTATATGCCGAACAGAAGGGGTCCTAGGACTGAGCCACTTGTAACTGGTTTAGAGTCAGACCTAGCTCCCGCAACTCTCACCATGTAGGTTCTGTCCGTGAGCCAGTTGCAACCCATCTTGTGACATAGGGGTTTATGTTCAGGCTGGTGAGCTTGTCAATAATACCAGAATGGGGAATGGTGTGGAAGGCCTTTGCGAGGTCTAGGTAGGCTGTGTGTACCACCTTTCCCTCGTCTATAGCCTTGGTAACTGCCTCAAAGAAGTCCACCAGGTTTAGGAGGCATAATCTGCACTTAAAGCTGAACTGGGTAGGGTCCAGTGTTTCGAGGTTCCCAATGTCTCTGTTAATGAGTTCCATGATGATGCGCTCTATAGCCTTGCAGACCAAGCTATTCAGGCTTATAGGGCGATAGTTCCCAGGGTCTGCTGTGGCTCCACCTTTGTGGAGCAGAATAACTGTTGCTGTGTGCCACTCTATGGGTATGTAGCCTGTGGAGAGGCTGAGTTTGGACAGTGTGTTTAGGTGAGGGGTTAGTTCGTCTTTGAGCTCATGTAGGGCGCAGCCTGGGACACCATCTGGTCCCATTGATGCTGTGTTTTTGGCTTTGGAGAGGGCTGTTTTAACCTGAGTGTCTGTGATTTCAGGGACTCTACTTTCTTCTGGTATGGTTATGGGCCCTATTGGGGGTGAGAGGGGGGTGAAGTTTGCGCTGAACCTGTCTGCCAGGATGTTGGTGATAATCAGTTGGTTCAGTGTATTTTGTGCCATTCTGCACTAACTCTGAGCAGATCTGCTTTGCAATGCTGTCAGTCTGCAACAATTTACTGTATAAGTTTTTCTGTTTTAGTGACTCTCCTTTTTCAGGCTGTTCTAACATATATGCATGCTGACATATCTCTTTAAATGGTGTAGATTTGTCCTCTCTGTTTGCATCTTTAAACATGTTTGTTCCCTTAGGGCTTTCTAACTCAGTGCTTTGATCTTTGTTGGGTTTATGTGACTGGTGGCTGCTTACTTCTCCTCCCCCCTACCTAATATTTCCAGGTTAGACATAGGTGAATCAGTAAGGTTAGTATGTTGCTGCTTCTCCTTTCCAAACTGTAAGTCGGTCTGTCAAAAGAGGTAACTTGTTTGCATTGCCTCCACAAATCGTTTATGATGGGAAAACCATCCTTATTATTATATTGTGTATTAAATTGGGGAATACAGAAACAAGAAGAACTATCTTTGCAAGCATAGCTTTTATTTCCACTTGAGTAATGAGATACTCATTCCTGTGTCCTTGAATATAGACTATTTCATCAGTTTATTAGTAAGAGTAATTTGAGATTCATACTGTGAATTTTTTAGTGTAAACTTACTGTTTATATCTAGTAGCTCTTGCAGTTCCTTGCCATTAATTAAAGCATAAAGACATTACACTTAATTACTTTGCAGCAGGCCAGTAACACAAGCTGATTCAGCAATTCTGCCAGATAATTTATCACATCCCTTAAGCTAGAATCATTAGTTCTGTCCTTTCCTCTGGTTAGTTTTCATAGTCTAACAATTTTATTGTTCCTTATACAAATATTGACAGTTGGCTAAGAGTCAGGGTCTTCACCTTCCATGTACAAGGCACAAGGTTCAATCCTGACCTCCAACCAATGCCTGTCTGGAGTTTGCATGTTCTCCTTTTGTCTCTATGAGGTTCCCCCACCTCCAAAAAAACATTAAGTGTTTTCATCTCAAACTCACCAGTGAATGGAGCTGTGGGCAGCAGCCCAGCCACTACATGGTGCCCTATAGGGGTCTACGTTTAGCAATCAAAAGAAACTGTAATCAAATGGCTATTCTCTGTACACTAATCATTGAACAACAGTGTTTTGATGTAGGCATATCATCATAAAGAAAACTACCAAACTCTCATAGCTGGCCAACAGCAAGGGAATAGCTCAATATACTTTTGCCATGATACCTTAATTATAAAATGAAATAGTGTATTAAAATAGTATGTTGAAACACTTGATTTAATTTGTTTTGTTGAAGACAAAAACCCTGCTCATGGCCCTCACACCCTCTGCTAAATATATATACCAACTCTGAGATCACAACTACATTGGGGAAAGGGCAAATGTCATAATTTTCCCATAGAAACAAAACAGCACATAGTGTAAATTTACCCTTTCCCCGCTGTAGTGTGATCTTGGAGTTGGTCTATATAATTGGTAGGGGTGTGGGTCCTTTTCTTCAACAAGCAAATTAAATCTAGTGTTTCAATATGATATTTTAATATACTATTTAATTTTATAATTAAGGTATCATGGCAAAAGTATATTGAAATATTTACTTGCTGGTGGCCAACTATGACACTTCTGTGATTTTCTTTACGATGATATGCTTATACAATAACACTGCCATTCTTTGTTTAGTGTTTGAAGATTAGCCATTCGATTACAGTTTTGTTTGATTGCTAAAAACAGACCAGCCTTATAGTGGTAAGGGTTATACAGACCAACTGCTTTGGGCATCTTCTGTGGTCTGCAGTATCCTCAAGCTAGGAGAACACAGATCATAGACTGTATACCATGGCAGGGCTAGCCACTTGACTCTGTAAAATATGGATCTAGGGGATTCGGACATGTTGACTATGGTTACCAAATGGGCATGGGTATTTGCTGGTGATAAGTAGGTTAAGGAACCGGCCTACTCCGACCTATGCCAAGGACCCATGGTAATGGTGGGAGGAATGTATGCGCCCCTACTGGCTGGTGTGTGGTCACCATAAAGCCCAGCAGCCCTAGGTAAATAAGCTACTGGCCAGCTGTTGTCCATTTGCTCAACCTGGGTTACCTGGGATAGCTCTGTTGTGCAAAAGCTGGACATAAAACCATTTAAACTTCCAAATATGAACTAAGAATTGGTACACTTAGTGAAAGGTCACTGACAGGATGTAGCTTGAAAGTGGATGGCATGATGGTATGGAGAAGTCCGAGCATCTTATGTATCCAAGAGGCAAGATGGAAGGGCAGTGCAGCAAAACTATACAGCTTGGGTTCTAGAGTCTACTATTCAGGAGGAGGACAGGCTAGAAATGGTGTAGGTATTGTGGTGAGAGAGAGGCTTCAGAAGGCAGTGAAGAATGTCATATAAATTAGTGACAGACTCATGGCAATCAGACTTCACTGTAATGATAGGACAGTATTCATAAACTCAGCCTGTGCCCCGCAGCAGGGATGTGATAGTGAGGAAAAGAATGCATCCATACAAAAGTTGCAGGACTTACTAAATAAAGGACAACATGAGCTGGTGTTAATAACAGATGACTTGAATGCATATATTGGGGCAAACAGAACATGATATGAGGAATGCCTGGGTCCACATAGGTGGGGCAACAGGAATAAAGAAAGAGAGGCCATTCTAGACTTCTGTCTGGCAACTGGCTTGATAGTAGCCAGCACATGGTTCAGAAAGAGATACAGTCACAAGATCACATAGAAGAGTGGCCAGCAGGAAACTCCGGTAGATTTCCTTCTAGAAGGAAAGGACACTGAGGTAGTGTCAGTGACTGCAAAGTCATCCTCAGTGAAACAATTGGTCCACAGCATAAAACACTGGGTGCCACAATCAGCTGCAAGCAGTGGTCAGAGAAGGTTTCAAGGTCAACATGGACCAAGCTGAAGACTTGGTAGTTGACTGGTGAGAAAGTACAACAGTTCAAGGAATTACTCAGGGCTCTAACTCCTCAAGAAAAGAAGAAAAGGTGGAAATAGGTGGAGTTGATGAAAAATGGCAGAGCCTCAAAACAGCATGTGTGAGGACTACAGAACAGATATATGGCCAAGTCAGGTATAGAAATAAGGTACATAAGAAAAGCTGCTGGTGGAATACAGATGTCCAGGAAGTCATCAAAAGAAAGAAGTGGTGCAGGAAAAAGTGGGAGATACAAAAGACCATGAAGGCTATGAAGGAATTCTGGCTGGCTAATAAAAAGAACAGGGTATCAGAGGCACTCTACTAGCTACTGGAGAGTCACTCAGTAGGTGGCACTAAGAAACTATATCAGGTTACTAGGCAAAGATGGAAAGATAAAGAATATAGACACCCTTCATAAGGGATGCCAGCAACAACCTGCTCACCAGGGAACAGGACATCAACGACATGTTTAAAGAGTACTTTCTGTATGAAGAAAACTGCACAAAAGCTGTAATGCCACAGCCTGCGATGAGAGAAGAAGAGGAGCCTACCATAGAAGAAGTAAGAACAGCACTAAGGAAAATGAAGCCAGAGAAAGCAGCAGGCTCAGATGAGGTCACAGCAGATATGATAAAGATGTTGGGTGAAATAAGGGAGAAATGGCATCTAAGGGTATTCACAGCAGTGTGGAAAGAAAGGCATATCCCAGATGAATGGAGAATAAGCATATTCATGCAAGATCAAATGGAACATCCATGACTGTGGGCAGTACAGAGGCATCAAACTCCTATCACATTGCATGAAACTTCTGGAGAGGGTGATTGATAAATGGATATACAAGCTAGTAGAAATTAAGATGGGAGATGAGCAGTTTAGATTCAGATCAGGATGCAGCACAACTGACCCAATGTCTGCAGTGAGACAGATAGTTGAGAAGAAGCTAGACATGAGAAAGATTCCAACTGGGCATTCCTAGACTTAGAGAAAGCATACAACAAGGTCCCAGGAAAGGTGATTTGGGCAGTACTGCAGTGGTTTGAAGTCCCAGAAACATTGGTAGAATTAGTGAAACCTATGTAAAAGGACCCCAATGACTCTAGTATGAACAGGGTTTGGTCTCTCAGAGGGGTTCCCATTGGGAGTGGGTGTGCATTAGGGTTCAATTCTGAGCCCACTGCTGTTCATACTGTTGATGTACTACATTAGCAAACAGATCAGAGGAGACAGATTGATAAATTTGCTGTATGCAGATGATGTGGTATCACATGCAGACTCTGAAAAAGAACTTCAGCAAAGGATAAGGGGAATGGAAGGCAAACCTAAAGGCACATGGGATAAAACTAAGCACAGATAAGACAGTGTTGGCAAAAAAAATAGACAGTGGTAATGGCAGCAAATGGGGAAATCAGAAGAAGCTGAGATTTGAGATAGAAGGAAAGATAGTGGAACAGGTTTGTAACTTCAAGTATCTGGGAGGGGTGGTTGAGCAGAAGAGAATTCTGAATGAAGAGGTCATAGCTAGAATAAGAGGGGCTGCAGCCAACTGGTATAGAGTTCAGCAGTAGGGAATGACAGAGGAATGCCAAAGAAGCCGAAATGTAAAGTGTACAAGACATTGGTGTGACTAGTACTACTGTATGGAACAGAAACCTGGGCAGTAAAAGCAGAGCAGATGAGGAAGTTAGAGGTGATGGAAATGAAGTGCCTGAGAAGGGTGGTAGGATGCACACTGCGGCACAGACAAAGGAATGAGGACATAAGAGCAGAAGCCAAAGTAGTTCCAATTGCAGAAAGGACCAAAGAGAACAGATTATGGTGGTTCAGCTTTAGGACAGACAGGAAGAAAGTAAAAGGGAATGAGGACATCCAGCAGAGAGTTGGATGGACTGTGTGAGAGAAGATCTGCGACAGTTTGGCAGGAGTGTTGCATTGAATCAAGACAGTTAACATGGCACCCTGACCCCATGTAGAAAATGGGAAAAGGGGGGGGGGTTGATGATGATGATGATGATGATGATGATGAAATAAAATTTAGCTATGGGATCCCATTGTCTGAATTTGAACCCAAGTGCATTGATAGTTGATGTTTTCTATTTGTTATGAAAATTTGATGCAGTCTTTACCACAGGTTTCGACTGCATAGTTTCGGTGTGTAACAATCTCTCTGTCAGAATTTTCAGCATCTTTACTGTCATTTTAAAACACCCACTTTCTTAAAGTAGCAGACAAAGAAAGCCTTTCTAAACTTCTCAAAGGTAACACTTATGTTTAGTATGTTGACCCTCAGGTTCTCAGCATGATTAAAGTACATGCTTTATATTATGTAATTGAGATTTTACAGTTTTATTTTGAAAAAAATGTTCAGCTGTGAAACATTTAGGTTTGTGTCTCTTTAAGTAACAGCAGCTCAGGCTAACAGTGCTTTTTAAACCATTTTAGATTCCTGATATTTAGTCAGTTCTATATCTGTGAAAGCCTTTAAATGTTCTCAAATTAACTGGTCTGAAAGGATTCAAGCCCAGCCACTTCAGTCCTGTGTTTCCTAGTATGTGGATTGTTTGAAGGCCATAATGTATGCCTTAATGTTTTCTTCTCTTGTTAGTTGCTTAATAGTAGGAACTGCCTTTGGCCTCACTCAGTCTTGGCAGTTGCCACCATCTTCTTGTCTGCAGCAGCAGAAGCAACAGCAGTCTGAAACAATTGCTCCATTGCTGTTATCTTGGCATAGGAACAAACACAGACATAGTCTGCTAAACTCTCAGCCTGCACCACAGGTTTACAGTACTATACAAATGAGGAAAAATTTGCTCTGCTAATGTTTTTCCATGCAACAAAAGTTATACCACAGGAACCTTTCTGCCATGGGAAACAGCTCTGCCATTTGTCAGGTGCACCCACGTGTGTGATATAAAAAGGTGCAGCAGAGGTTACCAGTTCATGAAAAACAAAAGAAAAATAAAATGCTGGTACAGACGTTTCTCAGACAATGAAGTACCTGCTTTATTAAAGCCTCTCTTGCAGGTTCTAGCACAGTCCAAGGTGGTTTTCCCTTTCACCTATGGATTTCTTGCAGGAAGATGTCCATAGTTCTTCAGGTTACTCTGGAATGTCTTCTCCATCATTGTAACATACTCCCTAGGACCTCTGTTTATGACACAGGCTCCTCATGCATCAAAAAAACAACATCTGTGAGTAACACAGCCAAAGCGGTTTGTTCTATATATACATTGATAGAATAATTGACTTGTTAATAGCAATCCCTGCTGGGAACCTTCTCTTGATAACGTAAGTGAACTTGCTTGCCTTCAAGGAAAAAATACTATTTTTATATATTTTTATATATTTATGATATTTGCGACATGTTTACTTCAAAATTCTGTTTCCAGCAGTATTCTTACATGTCACTTCAGTTTCACATTATTTTGACATGGAGAGGCGAGGAGAGAGAGAGAGAGAATGAGTAGATTTTACCTTACTGATCTGAGTACATTAATAAAACACACAAGCCTTTTCTGTATTCAGGAGAAAGTCTGTTGGAATATTAATTTTATCATGAGTAACTTGCGTATCACTAGTAGTGACATGACAAAGAGAGGGTTATAGATATTATCTAGATATTTCTTTGTGACAAGGTCTTTCTGATCTGGTCTTGTATGCATCTTGTCTGGGACATTTGTTGTTTTGAAATTAAAGTAAAAATGGTAGAACCGTGATATCATACTAGGCATCCTGCTTATTTTCTACTTCGTCATTGGGTTGTAACCAGGGTCCTTGACTGGTTTGGGTATATACAAGCTAAAATTACAATTCCTTTGAAAATTCCACCTCTTTGACAGTCCTGATTAATGAAAATCTGTGCCTTATGGGTTTGATGACCAGGTATATATGTCTTTCATGTTCCACTGGCTGTAATTTTGTTTTCTTTTTTTGAGATCAGAATTTTCTTACAGAATCCTTCCATTCAACTGAAACAGAAATAATTAAAATGCCCACAGAATGCAGAAGTGATCAGAAGTCCTTCACTTTAGCACAAAGATGTATAAAACTAGGAATCAGTACATAGTAGGTTGTACTTTTCTTTATAAAGTACAGAATTAATTACAAAGAAAAACTTTCAGAATTTCACAAAATGAAAAAGAGACTGCCCAAAGGTATTTCAGGAATATCGTTTAAAGTTTTATGTATTCTGCAGTGTCAGAATTTAATTTCTCCACTGTTTGACAACCAGCACAATACAATAAAGTCTGCTGACATGAGCTTCCTAGATTTATAATTGCATAACGTTAATATGAATTGTTAATCAGTTTTGCTGTATGCATGCATCATGTGAAATGCAAAACTAAAATGCATATCTTTTTGTTTTTCTTTCTCTAAAGGAAAATCCTATGAAATCACTTATGTGCGACTTATGTATTATACTAGTAGACCTGAGAGTTTTGCGATTTACAAGAGGATGCATGTGAATGGCCCATGGATTCCGTATCAATATTATAGTGCCTCATGTCACAAAACCTATGGAAAAGAAAAAGTAGGATATCTTCGCCAAGGAGACAATGAACAGGTGGCCTTCTGTACAGATGAGTTCAGTGATATTTCACCCCTAACAGGTGGTAATGTGGCCTTCTCCACGTTAGAAGGAAGACCCAGTGCTTATAACTTTGATGAAAGCTTATTCCTTCAGGTAGGTGCTACCTTCCGAACTGAAATTGCACAGGTGTGTATGACTGGATGCAGACTGACATTTTCTGGTACTTTCTACAGACTGCATTGTTAACATGTTTTAACTCTGGCAATGACTGTGTGTGTGTGTTTGTGCACATTCTTGACTTCACAGAAGTAAAGTAAATCAGAGTCTGAATTCAAGAAGCTCATTTCCATTTATATTGGTTTCTTTATACTTGGTGACATAGATGCTTGATCCTATTCATTCAGTCCATCCGATGCATCTTTCCTCAAGCCACTGCAAAGATCTGATCTGGCCAATTCAGTGATCCTGCTGCAAGCCCTTCCAAAATTTGTTGTACCCACAATGCACTGCTCCTCCTAATAACTCAGATCTTGTTTGCCGCCTTTTGGAGAAGCATCACAGATAACATCAGGGAAGTGCTCCAGCTATGTTAGATTATTTCTGAGACAATTCTAGTGATTTTTTTGTGTTAAGCCACTCAGACTTAATATTCAGCTGTTAGAATAGTTCTAGGGTTCATTTTGGACTCTCTTTCATTATTTCTTACAGGATTTTGCCCTCCTCCTTGACCTCATGCCATCTTGTATCAACTGTGGTCTGTTTGCTTGTTGTTTTACCTGTGCTAAGTAGATTTTGTAGACGTAGTTGCTCGTACTATTTATGGTGTAGTCTAATAGGAATATTTAGTGTTAACTTTGTAATATTAGATTTTTTTGCAGTTTATATTTTTTAAGCTTTGCAGTTTGCTGTGTGTTATGTAGATAGCCTTTTAAAAGTAAGTGAATTTAGAGCTTAAGACATTTCTTCTTGCTTATTTATGAGTTGTGTTTTAGAAGGATGGATCAGAAGTGTATTTTAAAAAGGGCAACTAGTGTAGACATAAAATTCCCCCACAAAAATCACATGATTTGTGTGTTGTCTGCTTGGAAGTATCTCATTTAAATTCCAACTATGACATCTGTTACCACCCCCAAGCCTAGAACTTTCTCTGATAGGGTGTACCAAATTAATCCTTAAGGGCCTTCTTCCACAAGATCTGGAGTCTTCCAAGCCCAAGAAATCTGAAAAGCTTTCGAAGCAGAATGAATCAGAGCCTACAGAATGGCAAACTAAGGCATTGGCACAAGTGTTGATGTTAAAAGTCCTCAGACTGGAAGACATCTTGGCTTGAAATTCTACGTATACACCACCCCTGGATCTGCTACCCTTGCAATCACCATGCAGGATTATCTGAAGACAGTAAAAAAGCCTGCTTCAAGAACAGTGTCAGCCTTGTCGACCAAGTCCTTTAGATCTTACTGCAGTCCCTCTGAGGTGGATTTGGATTGACTGTTGCAGAAGTTGCTTCAAACTCAAATCAAGATGGGGGGTAATCACAACTCTATCAGTTCTGAAACTGATTGAGTCATTCCATTTCACCCTTATCCAGGCTCACTCATCAGTCTGTCCTATGACTCCATTTTTCTCAGATCCATCTGGTCATTCTGATCTTGTGGCTGCAGAGCTGTTGAGATAGATCTCTACGGTTCATGGAGAGGTGGACTCGTCCTTTCAGTTGAAGATTTCTTAGGCTCCAGTGACTGAGTCTCACTCAGGTGGAAAGCTCCATTGGCATTCTCCGTGACTTCAACCCTTGTTACCTTGCTGCCAATCCCCTCCTTGGTGCCATCTGTTCAGACAAATTCAGGGAATCAGCCTAGGTCCGCAATCCTCTCTCCATTTAAGAGAGTGGACCTGACTTAGGTTGCAGTTTCCTCAGAACTTGCTGAAGTTGGTACAGCCTTCCAGGTGCTGGTGAGAATTCTCACACTTCAGAACACAGCTCCATGGAATCTTCCAGCCTTGGGTCCTCCCAGTGGCATCCTCTCCTTGGATTTGTCCTCACAGCAGGCTAAATCTGGGCAGACTCATCCTTTTAGCCTCAAACCTGCTGTCTTACAGCAGCAGCAGCCCTCTGATGACCCAGGTTCAACCTCCCCTGAGCCACCTAGGAAAAGGGCATGCAACAGAAATCACATAGAATAGCTAGATGCATCTGTCCTTCAGACACTGATTCAGAGGTTAGAGATGATTCCCCGCAATCCCCTCCAGAGGACATTTCTTTCTGTGAGATACTGGAGCTCATAAGGCAGAGGGGATCCTGGCCAAGTGAACCTCCCTCTCAATATGAAGCAGTGCTGTTTCTGGCATATGGGATGACCCTTTTGACTTCCTGGGTGGTCCCCCCATCTGACAAAATGGTTGAGCTTGTGGTAAATAAAGCTTGGATGGAGCCAGGCACTTGTAAGGCAGTTCTCAAAAAACCCATCAAAAGACTCAGACCGCCTAAGGATAAGAAATTCTGGGCCAACAACCCCCCCCCCCCGCGCCCCGCTGTTGGATTCCATCATCATTGCATCAGCCCTAAAAAATAATTGTCTGAGGACTCTTCTTCTATCCATCCACCAACAAAGAGTGACGGGCTGTGGAGAGACTAAAGAAGCAAGTGTATGTGTCTGTTACCATCACTATTAGGGCAGTGAACTATGATGCACATATGACCAAGTTCCAGAGGGACCTAGCACAACAGGCTATGTCTGCTCTGAAGACCTACATCATTCCAGATGCACAGAAGTAGCTCCAAGCTACTCTGTCAAACTTTGCCAATATTACCAACCTGTCCATTGCCTCCTTCACAATGCTGAAGATGGAGCAATGTGGGCAGCCAGAGCAGGTGTTGCTATGAGATGCCCTGCTTGGCTGCACCTCTGCAATTTTCCAGGCAACTTTATAACATCCTTTACTAATGTTCCCTTCAGAACTACCTTGTTTGGCAAGTTGGTTAAAGAATGCATGCATAAGTCCGAACAAGATGGCAAGTTTCTTTCAGAGGGAGTGAAATTCAAGATACGGCAGCACACTTTTAATAAGAACCAAAAATGGTGCTAGATCAGTCTGGTTTTGCAAGTCTTTCCATCAGTATGATTGAGCTTCTGACAGTGGTGGCCATGGCAGAGGCAGTGGTTTCAACAGATATAGGTACAGAAGAAAAGATGTAGCCAAATGCACGAACACTTGATCATATGAGATTTTTGGGGATCCTTCCTATAACTTTTTATGTGTTTTTAGACCATTCATTAATAATTTGTTTTAGCTGTTATCAGTTCCTGGCCGTGTTCGTGCATTTGACTACATCTTTTCTTTTGGATTTTTTGCCTTAGCCAGCTGCAGTTTAGTAGTGGGAGGTATTCTGCTTAATAATAAATGATATAGGTACAGAGGTCAAGGTGATTTGCAGATCAAGGGATTTCTGGGGCCTCTTTTCTGATGGGTGACATCAGAAGCCCAGAAAGATTGCCTGACTGTCCCACTCTGGAGGCAGAAAGGCAATGCATATCACTCTATCCTCACCTGTGATTAACTATCACCTGGAACAGATGGGTAAGAGCGATAATATCCAGAGGATATCATATTCCATTTTTGGAAGCCCCTCCCCTTCCTTCCTCTGTATTGTGCGATGTCCAGCCCAGTCAGGCAAAGGCTGCTATGTCAGAGGTTCTATCTTTGTTACAAAAAAGATCCATCTAGGAGGTCCCACTATACCATCATGTGTCAGGGTTTTATTCTTGCTTCTTTTTGGTTCTGAAGAAAACAAAGGACCTCCCACCCATTTTGGACCTTGGCCTCCTGTGTCAAAAAGACTCATTTTCACATGGTCATGATGCAATCAATTCTTGCATGTCTAAAAAAGAATGAATTAATGTGTTCAATAGACCTACAGGATGCTTACCTTCACATAAAGATACAGAAGGACCCTAGGATATTACCACACTTTCATCTGGAAGCCATTCACTTCCAGTTCAGAGTCCTACCCTTCAGTCTCACTACAGTCCCCAGGGTGTTCACCAAGTGCATGACACTAGTAGCAACCAATCTATAACTTCAGGGATTCAAAATTTTTACATACCTAAGATGACCAACTCCTGTGTGCTGCATCTGAGGAATCTCTTCTGCAGGTAAGGGATTATCTCCTACATCTGTGTGTTTTACTGGGAATCGCAATGAATTCAACAAAGTCAAGTCTGATACCCTTTCAGCTCTTAGTCTTCCTAGGTTATCTTTTAGACACAACTTCCACAGACCTTCCTTCCATGTGAAAGAATACTTCTTTCAATATGAGCAGTCCAAGACTTCCAGCATTCCATCTGTCCACTAGCACAATTGGTCCGGTGGGTTTTTGGCTTGACGGTGGTGTCTGTAATCATGGTTCTATTCACCAAATCATAAGAGAATCCTTCAGAGGTTATTTCAGTCACAGTGGTCTCATAATTACGACTCTCTGTCCTTTCCTATATAATTAATGCATTCATGTCAGACTCATCCACAGTAGTGGCTCAGTCTCCCTGCATAGCAGCAGAAAGATCCTTTATGTTGCCCTCCAGGAGCTATAGTAACCATTGAGGCATCCTGACAAAGAGAGAATGGTACAAGGTACATGGTCTGAATCAGAGGCTTGTCTTAATATCAGCGTCATAGAAATGAGGGCAGTTTTTCTTGTGTTGCAGGAATTTCAGGGCTGACTTCCTCTACATTTGATAAATGTTCAAGCAGACTACATGACAATGATGTGGAGTATAAATAAGCCAGTGGGAACCAGATCCTATCTACACTGCCAAAAAGCCATGAGGGTGTGGCAGTGGTGTGATGGTCTGTCACTGTTTTCTGTCTGCACCACACATCCCTGACAGGCTCAATAATCTCACAGACAGGTTGAGTAGAACTCTTCCCCTTACTCATGAGTGATCTCTAAATCTGGGGGGAGCTAAGGAGATATTCGGCCATTGGGATGAACTGTGCTGTGGTCTGTTTGCAACACCACAGAATTCCAAGTGCAGCACTTACTTTGCCATTCTCCCACATGCAAGTTTGAATCCCAGGGACACTCTGTCCAGTCCTTATCCTTCAAGACTGTTTATACTTATCACCATCTTCCCATCATGATGAAATTCATACAAAAAGCAATTTGACACAAGGCCAAAGTCATCCTTACTGCTACATTTTGGCTCAGACAGATTTGGTTTCCCATACTCAAACAATACATGAAAGATCCTCCTTGGTTCCTAGATCCTCTTACAGATCTAATCTCTCACACATCTGGAGAATCTCATCCGGATCTTCCAAATTTGAAATTAAACATTTGATTTCTCCAGTTCTGATTACTGCACAGGGCATATCCTTTTCCTCTGATGTTTTACAAATCTTTACAGCTTCTAATTACCCCAGAGGACTGTCTGGTTAAGTGACTTGCTCATGGTCACGCAGTACACAGAAGAGAGCTGAGAGAATCGAACCCTGAACCGCAGGAACTACAGCTAAGAGCCTTAACCCTCTGCTCAACTGGCAGTATATATCTATATCTGCACATGATGCCCTTATCCATTAGCAAGATTTAGAATCCTTTCCATGTGGTTGCTCTTAATGCAGTACTACAGAAGAAAAGAGATTGATGGTTTCAGAGTGGGGCAGACCAAATACTATGAGCTTGGAGTGAAGTGCATTACTTTGAGTCACTACTTCACAAAGTAACTTTATTAGTAAAAAAGGAAAGAAACTTGTATGATGCATACAAATCAAAACCAGTGAGTCTGAACACTAACAATTAACTTTATTAAAAATATATGGGAGCAAGGCAGAACTGTGGTGCACTAAAAGTGCCAAGCTAGAAAGTCTGAGTACTGTTTCCCATGTATAATCTATCTATCTATCTATCTATCTATCTATCTATCTATCTATCTATATGTGTGTGTGTGTGTGTGTGCGTGCGTGCGTGTGTGTGTGTGTGTCTCATCTGTAAGGCCATTGAACGTATCATTATGGACCTCATAGGACCTCATAAATAAAGACATAGGTGACCTCCAAACCCTGAATCCTACCCAATTCGGCTTCATGAAGGGCAGATCCTGCCTATTAAATCTAGTGGATTTCTTTGAAAGTGTGACCAAGGCCACTGATGAGGGCAAATCTGTGCACACAGAATACCTCGACTTGGCAAAGGCTTCTGATACAATCCCACATTCAGGCATTATCGATTAACTTGGCAAACTGAATGTAAACCCCTTTGTTGTAAGATGGGTTGCCATATGGCTCACAAACTGGATACACACTGTCAAAGTGGGTGACTCCACATCAACCAGCAGACCTATTACTTGCGGGTTGCCACAGGTGTCAGTGTTGGGCCCACTACTGTTTGGTATGTACTTCTCAGAAGTTCAGGTCAAAACTGTAGGGTTGTGGCTGACCAAGTTTGCAGACAACTGCAAACTAGCAGCAATCATTGAATCCCCAAATGATGTCAGTATACTCAGGATGATCTCACACAGACCACTGACTGGTGTATTAGTCATGGTCTCAAACTGAATGCATAGAAATGCATCATCATTCCCTTAAGTACAAACAATGTCCCTTCAAACTATCAAATCAATAACAATACCTTAAATACCCATGAAGTGGTAAGGGACCTGAGATCACAGGTTGACCACAGCCATAACTTCAACCACCATGTGTCTACCATTGTAGAGAGAACTTTCCATGTAGCTCATTTGATTAGTAAAGGCCTCACCTATAGAGCAAAAGAAATTATAACCCCCTTATATTTGGCACTTTTCTGGCCCATAATTGAGTATAATGCCCCATTTGGTATTTACCATACTAGGCGCCTACAGGAATTAGAGAGACCTCAAGAGGTGTCTAACAAAGAAGATCTAGGGCCTCCAGCATGTGCCTTACGTGGGCCGACTAAAATCCTTGCCACTATACTCCATATCATATAGACATCTTAGGTGAGACTTATGCCTGACTTACAGAGCAACCTAAAAACCTAAACCTAATGAACTTAATGCATATCTGTAAATCAAGTGGGTCTAGGGCTACCCATTCCAAGCACTTAAATATGGCCTGCGACTTAAATAAGATATGCTGGAGGGACAGATTTATCTCCCAGCAACTGCCATATCTTTGGAACAGGCTACCAGTTCATGTGAAACAGAGCATCTCTATGATGCTGTTCAAGAGGAGCCTGGATAAGTGGGTGGGGCACCATAAATTATTAACGAGATAGTGCCCACAACACTCCTGGACAGGGGCAGTTATCATGAAATGCAGTCTTGGGTATTGACTAGTACCTCTACAGTATTACATTTGGTTGAAATGGCTAGGCTTAAAATGACCTTCAGGTCAATAGCCTAGTAATCTTGTAAGATCCTATAAGAACTAAAATGCAAAGTTGTTTGCCAGCAGCAACCTCTGCATAGTTCTATTTAATGCAAAATTATTCAGATCAGTTTTACTTCTGCAGAGGTTGTGCATATTGACTTAGCTTATGTTATTTGGTGGTTAACATTTCTTATGCTCTCTTAAATACTCTTCTATTTAAACTGCACATGACTGGATCTTATGCTATGATGCTAGTGATGTTTACACAGTTTCATGTAGTTCATCCAAAGCTACCAATAAAGTACTTAGAATTTATTTCTTCATAACAATAAGAGGTGTACACAATCAAAGTAGTTATAACTGCTGCTGGGGGTGGGGGCTGTTTGTGGATGAAAGTACCTCCTGCTTTTATCATCTAATAATTTTTAAACCATCTTTGCAGGAGTAGTGTACATATATATGTGTAAATTAAGTTAGAATACGTTGGCTACTATGTGTTTGTGTGAAACAGTTTTTGAAGTATGTGACTTTATTATTATTAATTTTTTTGACGCAGATATCTGAGAAAGATGCACTCAACAAAGTAGCTATAATCATTGGTTTTGGGGGATGTCTGCGGATTTAAAATTACACATAATATGCCTGAATGGAAGTTTCAAGGGAAGAGGACTTTACTGTTGCTCATTCCAAGTCTGTTTTCAGTATGAGACTGTTTTTGTGTAGAAAATGGCCATTAGTATCTGTGCTATAAAATTTGAAATAAAAGTTATAATATCAAATCTCTTGTAATCATTATTAAACTAAGGAAGAAAATCATATACACACTGACAGGTTTGAACAACATTTTTGGTAAATGAGGAGAGATAGACTAGTAATAGAACACTGGAATAGCTGGAGATTGATTGGGGGGGGGGGGGGCTTGTCAACCACCCAGCTTAGGGCCCCAATTGACTGTGATCCTGCTCTAGATATATGTATATCTGTATCTTTATCCATATCTTCATCTGTAACTATATGTCATAGCGCATGGGGTGTTACAATTACTCTCCAAAACCAGGAAAAAAATAAACTTAAGTACTTCCCTAGTATATGTCCTAATCTTCATAGCACTTAGTGGTGCTTAAAAAAGTGTGTTAAGTAAACTTAAGTGCTGTTAAGACTGGGTTTGGGGCTAGGGACTGGCCAGTAAAGAAAAAATGGCAGTTGGTAAAACAGCTTTTAAAAGCGGTTAGAATTCATTATGCTGTGCTTTTAAACAAAATGTGTCTACATGACCTTTCTAAAGCTTTTAAAACAATTAGATCTATTGAGGAGTACTTTGTGTCTGCCTGATGTGCTGTTTGAATTTCTGGCTTTCAAAGTGCTGTCCATCCCTTTCTTTCATTTTCTGCAACTGTGAGTATATGAAGTAGATAAATGTCCATGCACTGCAAAGAATTATAATCTGATCACAGATCATAACCTTTTTATTATTTGTTCTCAACATGGATGCCAAGATTCCCCTCTCGGGTTTCGCTCTTGAGGCAAATTTCTTTGGGTCCTTGTCTCACATACATAATAAGCTGGTTATGATCTGAGATGTGATCATAATCCTCTGCATTATATGTGTATATATGCAATAAACATACTTGAGTGGGTTTTGTTTGATTCAAGACTTAGCAACCACAGTTCACTGAGTTTTAATTCATCCACTGCTAAGAGTTGTGAGAATAGAACATGCCCCCTCCCTCTGCAGTACCCATATTAAAGCCTGTTTGCAACTTTTGATGAATCACAATTTTCTGGATTGTTGTTGATTGCTGTGTACATCAATGCACATTTAGTCAACAAAAGTCTGTACAAGAAAGTTCATTGGTTTAAATCGACCACTGTTTTGTTGAAACACTTAGGTTGATAAAACTGATGGTCAACAGCTGGGCAAAAAAAAAGCACAATCCTTAAGGTTGGGGAGTACACCTTTTCCTTGGGAATTGTGTGATCTCGGAGTTGGAATAAATAATTGGCAGGCAGTGTGTGGGGTGCATGGGGCTTGCCCCACTGCAAAAACAGTGGGCCAGATTCAATAAAGCCTACACTAAGTGTATATTATATGTACTCAAGAACATTCTTATCACATTTTTGTGCTTTCTAGTAACTCAGAAAGATTACACTAAATGTACTTGGTAGTAACCCTTATGAATCCTGGTCAGTATTTAAAGCTGCAAGAATATCAGTAGGAAAACTAAAATTAGGAAGAAGAAGGTATGAGTTACGTCTGTGTTGCCTGTTCATTCAGAACGGTGTACACTATAGCAATAACC
This sequence comes from Protopterus annectens, assembly GCF_019279795.1. NCBI lineage: Eukaryota > Metazoa > Chordata > Ceratodontiformes > Protopteridae > Protopterus > Protopterus annectens. The sequence goes on along the minus strand of NC_056750.1, from coordinate 525,119,710 downwards.
CATGCCTGGGTGTGGGTAATGCTGGATTTACCCACGGTTGGTGTGGTTTGGTTACGAGGGCGAAGCCCGAGTGGCCAAACAAAGCCAACCATGGGTAAATCCAGCATTACCCACACCTAGAAGTGGGTTGTTGCTATTATACAATGACATTATTTAGGAAAAAAAATTACTTTTCTTAAATAATGGCATTGTATAATGCCTCCTTGCTGCCCTTCCACAGCTGTCTGGTATTCTGCGGCAGTTCTGATGTAGTGCGCATGCGTATGCCTACACAGTACATCAGAACTGTGGGCAAAAGCAACAGAGAAAGCAAGATCTCTGTTGCTTTTTACAAACTGTTTTCACTATGTTAAATGGGTTTAACATAGCGAAACAGCTTTAAAAAAAGCAACAGAGAATCTCCGTTGCTTTTTTTAAAGCTGTCTCGGTATGTTAAACCCATTTAACATAGCGAGACAGTTTTGAAAAAAGCAACGGAGAAAGCAAGATCTCCGTTGCTTTTTACAAACTGTCTCGCTATGTTAAAGGAGTTTAACATAGCGAAACAGTGAGAAAAAAAGAGTTATAGTAATGGAAAAAGTCCGGGCGACCGGACCTTTTTCCATTACTATAACTCTGATTTACAACGTGCACGCTGACAAATCAGCGGGCACGTTTTTGAATATTAATGTGGGGGAGTTGTATAATTAGTGTTATTGAATCCCGGAGATTGTTTTAAAAGTTGTATGGCCCAAAGTATAACCTTGTAGCATGCTACATTTGTTTCTTGAAGTTAATGATTGCCACGATACCCATATATATATATATATATATATATATATATATATGTCTACACATATACATATTACTCCAGAAAAGCACACAGGATTGCAGAACAGTCCAGTTCAGTGCACAGATAAAACTTGCGCAAATGAGACCAAAAATCAGCACTTAAAGGCAGTAATAAACTCACTGATGCCTAAAAGAACTAAACATATTTATTAAATCCAAATAAACCAGTGTCACTTTAAGATACGCAGCTTTCTCAGTGGATTGTAACATCTAATGAGCAAACAGTCAACACACTATTATATAAGTTTATTATGCATTCAAACAAGTTATATAACTTTAAAACTGTAGTGAAGGTTAAATGCCTGTTTGACACAAATCCTGATTACAACTAATCCAAATAATAAAATATGTTAAACAAGTGCTGGTATAACCATATTAACAGATGCAATATTGTGCATAATGTAAACATGTTGATCCAAGCATGTCCACAAACATGAATTTTACAGCTAAATGGATGAGTGTATACTTGTAAATTACACTGTCTCATCCCATGCATCAAATATTACTCGCAGAGCAAACATTTTGTAAACAAATTCACAGCCTTTCAGTAAAAAATATATATAACTAAAAAGCAAACCGCCCACATACTGCTTCTTAGTTTGATTATGCATATATACACACAGGCATCACATGCAGTTCAAAAGCAAAATGCTTATTAATACAGTCATAACTGTAAACATTTAAAAGGGAAAAATGTGGCAGACAGATGCAGTATAACAAGATCCAATGTTACAGATAAAAAAATATATCAAAACATGCCCACAAACATATTTTACAGTTAAATGCATGAATATGTGTTTATGAACTTCAGTTCTCATCCTTGTGCATCAAATATCACTCAAGTGGGAAGGAGTTCAGTAAACAATCACACAGCACTTCTGAAAGACCCACTTTGGCTTAATGAGAATGTTTCAATAGTAAGTATTTTGAGACTTAAAGCTTTGGATTTATAAGATGAATTATATGGTGAATTTTGGTACATAAACCCTTTATTTATATGTTTAATGCTAGTTGTATCTTTTTGGGGCTGTATTGATTGTGTTTTTAATTATTTTTATTTTTAATATTTATGAGAAATGGAATGGTTAATACATTAATTAAGATATTTTATGAGTTTTAGAAAGTGTATTTCTTTAAAGCAGTATTAAGGAATTTATTGCCTTCTAGGATTAATTAGCTTGGATTATTATATAAAGGGCCTTTTTGTTGATTTGTTTGTTATTGGTTCTGATGCAGTCTACATTGTGTAAAGAGGTAGATGAAAGCACTTAATTTCATATATATTTTTATAACAAGTCGTAGTTTCTTTTGAACTGTGTTGTGAATAAACAGTTAACTACTGAATTTCTGGCATCATTAAGCAGCCTTTCTTTTTTTATTAGTCTGTTTATGCTGCTTTGGCCTTTTGGAGACAGGTATGTATCCCAGATTACTACCCCTTTTCAGGAATAGGCACCCCATCCATGTGAACCATAGATGTTAAGTTGTCTATCTCGCCTTCGTTCTTGCTGTTTGGGGTTCAGAGCCAATCCTCGGCTCCGACTCAGCCATCTTCAATAGCTCAAGAGCTCTTTACTGGCTCGAGGCTACCCCTTATCCCATGATGCCTAGAGAAAGCTACCCAGATCTCGTTTGCTGCTTCAGCTACAAGGTGTGTCATTTCTGGCTCAAGCTTGTATACTTTTGGATATTTCAATAACTGTATTTGCTTAAACTTCTTAAAAAACCAGTATACTACCCCTTATAGTTTTCTTCTTTGTGGTGTTGTTTGTGGACGTCGCTTCTTATTACAGTCCCTTTTTTCCTTAGGAACTCATTTAAATTAGGGAGTTCTCCCCTCCCCCTCCCTTAGGACAGCCATTTAACTTAGAGGCTCTCCTTCCCTTCCTTTTTTGTTACTGTAAAAAAAAAAAAAATTGTGTGTGTTCATTTAGTAGTAGAGATTTTTTGTCTGTCTGTTTTGTGGTACTTGTATTGTGTGTGGTGGTAGAGTTATGTCCAAGGATACAAAAGTTTCTGGCTTCAAAAAGTGTGACTCATGCTGTCAGAAAATGTCTCTGACAGATGGGCACACTAGTTGCGTTTATTGTTTGGGTGCTGTTCACCTGCAGGACTCTTGTTCTATTTGCTACACCTTTAGTGCAAGGGTCCTGCAGGAGCGCAAAAACAAATGAATCCTTCGGGGTTTATTGAAGCCTCAGGATTCACTGGCAAAGAGTTCCCAGCCAGTGAAATCCCCCAAATCTACCAAACCGTTGGCTCCACCTTCAGAGCAGACTCCTGTACTGGAACTACCGAGTACGTCGGTTCCGGCTGACACCGACAAGAAAACTCCTTCGTCGGCTCCATCAGATGTTTTGGAGCCGTCACTGAGCCATAACAGACTGAGGTCCCCTTCCATAGAGTCCATTCACTCGGTGCCTCTGTCACTATTATTACAAAGTGAACGTAGCCACTATTCTTCACACTCCTCTCGATCCTCTAGACTTTTGTATCATGATGTGGAGAGAGTAGTAAGTAGGTTGCTTAAGTCACATGCACTAGTTAAATTACTGTCCAGCCCACCTCAACAGGTGTCAGCTCCAACCGCCTCTATTTCCATTCCTCCTCCGACTCCATTGAATTCGGAGCCGGAATTTGTTGGTGTGCAGGTGGTGGAACAGTCGGCTCTGATCAGCATCTCTCCTTCGGCCTCGACTTTGGCTCCGATAACCTTGATTGTTCCTTCTATCGAGGAATCTGGACGCCAGGAATCTCTCATCAGTTCCGAGGGGAGTGTGGCATCAGATCCTTGTCCAACCCTGTTCTCCCCCTCGGAGCTTCATCACAGGTGAGCTCAGCTCCAACATCGGCCTTGGAGCCGTCGCCCTCTGTGCGGAGAAAGATTCCTATTTCTTCAGAACCGGAGCTTTCTCTGCTTCGGGGTCGGGACATCTTCAAGGTCATGCAGAGTGTGCTGTCCCCTGAAACAGCTCCACTACCAGCTCCATCGGCTCCATCCCCCATAGTGTCTGTGTCAACCTCTGCTCCTCCTCCAGACCCCAAGCGTAGGGAACCGATGCCCGAGGGCACCCCACTGGGTGTTCCCTCTTCTTCTGAGGCCTCCCCTGATCACTCAGAGGAGCCCCCTCGGAAGAAGAAGTGCAAGAGGAAGCACATTGACTCCCCTGAGTCTATCACTTCAGATACAGACTTAGATGAATCGGAAGGGTCCCCGAAGTCCCCCTCTGAAGAGGTTTCCTTTTCGGACATCCTTGAAATGCTTAGGCAGAGGGGGAACTGGGCTTTCCTAGCCCCTACCAAGGATGAGTCTGTTCTCCTGGATGCATTCGGTTCCTGACCTTCCACCTCCTGGGTTTCTCCTCCTTTTGACCCACTCATGTCTGTGGTGGCTTGAAAGGTTTGGTCAGCTCCAGACACTGTGGAACCAACTCCTAGGAGACCTAACAAGTTTATTACAGCCCCCCAGGATAAGCAATTCCTTTCCAAAGGTGTGCCCATTGATGCCATGGTGGTAGCAGCAGTCACCAAGAAAGAGTTAGCAGAAACCTCTTCATCTGTTCATCCCCCTAACAGAGTCTCAGACTATGGACAGATACGGAAAGCGAATGTTTGCTTCAGCAACCTTCTCAATGAGGTCCCTGAATTATGTCATTTTACTTGACTTCAAAAGGATCTCCTTAAAGAGCTTGGAGATGCCCTTCAAGATCCTACAGCTGAGAGAGGACAAGCCAAAGTAGCTTCCCAGCTGGCGACTCTTAATTCTGTATTCAACTCCTCCATAAGGCTGATTTCCTATGCAGCCGTTGGAGTGAGCAGAGCCGCTGGCACAGGTGTGGCTCTCAGGAGACATGCTTGGATGCGGCTGTGTCAGTTTGCAGAACTTTTTCAAGCTTCCTTCACCAATACTCCCTTTGATGGCTCCTTCTCTTTGGGCCTCAGGTGAAAGACACGCTGACCAGGTGTGAGCAAGATGGCAAGACTCTCTCTGCCATGGGAGTCCAATTTTCCACTCCTTCTAGACCTTACCCCAAGGGTCAGAATAGTGGAAAGATGTGGTTCCGGAAATCCCAGGGATCCTTGCCTTACACACGTGGTGATTTTTCCTCCAGAGGTAGAGGGGGAAACAACAATAACAGACTCTGCCCTCATGGCAGAGGGGGTCCGCAGAACCAGGGTGACAGAGAATCCTTCTCTGGCAAGCCCTTCTAGCAACCCTGAAGGGTTGCCTGGCTGCTCACCTCTGGAGGCAGTCGGGGGAAGACTTTCGCTGTACCCAAAAGCCTGGCAAAATTTAACAAAAGGCAGATGGGTACTATCCATTATATCCGGAGGTTACAAAATTCCCTTCCATCAATCCCCCTTACAGTCAAAAAAGGCCCTTCCAGATGTTCCACCCAATCTGAGGGAGCAAGCAGTCATAGAAGTTTCAAAACTGCTAGAAAAAAGAGCCATTCAGGAAGTCTCCGCAGACCAGCTCGGATCCGGAACTTACTCAAGATTCTTTTTGGTACCAGAAAAGACAGGTGACTGGAGACCGATTCTGGATCCCAGCAGACTAAAAAAATCTTTACAAAGAAAAAAAGTTTTGGATTGTCACGCTACAGTCCATTCTACCCTTTCTGGGTCAGGACAATTGGATGTGCTCGATAGATCTTCAGGACGCGTACTACCATATCAAGATGGACAGATGCTCCAGGATATTTCTTCGCTTCTGGGTAGGGGCCAGTCATTAACAGTTCAGAGCTCTGCCCTTTGGTCTCACCTCAGCCCCCAGGGTGTTCACCAAGTGTATGGCAGTAGTCATGGCTCACCTGAGGTGTCAAGGATTCCAGGTGTTTCCATATCTAGACGACTGGCTCCTCACTGCTACCACCAGGCATCAACTCTTACAAGCATGGGATTATACAATCACATCATGCACTCAACTAGGCATTACAGTACATTTTGAAAAGTCTGCCTTGTTGCCCTGTCAGTCTATCACTTACATAGGAGCAGAATTAAACACAAGGGAGATGTTTGCCAGATTACCACTGGAAAGAGTTTCCACAATTCGTCAACAAGTATTAATCCTAATGCAGAGCAAAAGGATTCAAGTCAGATATGTCCTTCAATCTCTGGGCTCCATGGCAGCTGCCATTCTTCTAGTTCCATTAGCGCGTTTCCACATGAGAATTCTTCAGTGGCTTCTTTTCACGCAGTGGTCCTTTCAGGAGCTTCCCATGTCTCACATGATCCTGATTACAGAAACATGCAAAAGGCACCTGTCTTGGTGGATGGACTCCCCATTAGTGTCTCAGGGCAGACCTTTCATACAGCCTCCACCGGTAGCCACAGTGACCACAGACACCTCCTTGATAGGGTGGGGGGGCATTATCTAGGCAGCACAGTCCAAGGCACTTGGCAACCTCACGAGTACCATCTGCATATCAATGTCCTAGAAATTAGAGCCGTGCTTCTAGTGTTGCAAGCCCTTTAAGACTCTCTTCCTTCTGGGACCATTGAAATTCAAACAGACCACTTGTCAGTGGTGTGGTACATCAACAAACGGGGCGGAACCAGGTCCTACCCCCTGTGTCGAGAGGCACTTAGACTATGGCAAAGGGCGATTTCCTCCCAGCATTTTCTGATTGTGACGCACATCCCTGGGAGATCCAATGTCATAAGGACAGGCTCAGCAGAGCTGTTCTCATGGCTTACGAGTGGTCTCTGAATCAGGGAGTTGCAGATCTTATCTTCCACAAATGGGGACAGCCTTGCTATGATCTGTTTGCCACTCCTCTCAACAGCAAATGCAGCAACTACTACTCCCTTCTTCTGCTTCCAGGTCACATACCCAGAGACGCTGTAGTCCATGATTGGCCTCAGGGACTCCTTTATGCTTTTCCCCCGTTTCCTCTCATACCAAGACTCATACAGAAAGCAAAATCGTTGGGTTGCAAAATGATCCTCATTACCCCTTATTGGCCTCTTCAGATATGGTTTCCGTTCCTGCACCCCTACCTTGTCGATCAGCCCTGGATTCTGGACCTGATTCCAGATCTTCTGATTCATCATTCAGGCGGGTTGCATCAATCCCTGCAAACACTTCAGCTTACAGCTTGGTTACTCCAATTCCACCCTTAGCCAGGCTTCCCGGTATCTCCCCAGCAGTCCGTGATATTATTGTTTCCTCACATAAGTCTACTACGAGAAAAACGTATGCTAGTAAATGGAAACGGTTTTCTTGCTGGGCAGAGTCTAGGAATGTGGATCCTTTCTCAGCCCCAGTCCATGAAATTCTTGAATTTCTAGCAAAACTTTTTCAGTCTGGTGCTGCTTCCGCTACTATTACAGTACAGTTAGCGGCCATTTCAAATTTTCATATCATATTGTTGAATTCTAACATCATGTCTCATAAGCTCTGTAAGGCTTTTTTGAGAGGAACATCTCTTCTTAGACCTCCAGTGAGAGATCCCCCTCCTCCTTGGGATCTTAATTTAGTCCTAACTTCCTTAATTTTGCCTCATTTTAAACTGGCAGCATCATGTTCCCTTAAGTTTCTGTCTTGGAAGACACTTTTTCTATTTGCTATCACTTAAGCTAGGCATGTCTCAGAACTTCAAGCACTATGTGTTCGCCCTCCTTACCTGGTGTTTCACAAGGACAGTCTCTCTGAAGACCAATCCATCCCTTCTTCCTAAAGTTTGCTCAGGGAACAATTTAAATCAATCCATAGATCTCCCAGTGTTCTTTCCCAATCACAGCAACAAGGCAGAATACAAGCTCCACCAACTGGATGTTCATAGACAATTGCATTTTTACCTTCATAGAACTAAAGAACTAAGGAAGTCAGACCAGTTATTTCTCTCTTATGCCTTCAACAAACAAGGCCTCCCAGTTTCCAAGGTGACCTTATCCAGATCCAGATGGTTATCTAATACTATTACCTTTATTTACCGGTTACAAAATAAAGAGTTACCAGCTAATCCATAAGGTCATTCTACCAGGGCATTAGCCACCTCCATGGCTTTTCAGTCTAGGTTGCCCATAGATTCAGTCTGTGCAGCTGCCATGTGGGCAAACCCTCATACCTTTATATCTCATTACAAGGTGGATATGGTCTCCCAGAGCAGAGCTGACTTTGGTTCCACTGTTCTGAAGAGTCTGTTCCAATGAGCCATCCAGGTTGCTAGGTGCTAGGAACACTGTCCCAAACAGCAAGAACGAAGGCGAGATAGACAACTTAACATAAAGAAGTTATGTACCTAACATAACATTCCATGTTAGTTGTCTTTATCTTGCCTTCCTTCTTGTGTCCCTCCCTCCTTCCCCTGTCCTAGTGGACTGAGAGGAGTTCTGGTTTTCACTGGCTGAGAATTTTTTCCTTATTGTTCTCCTGGCCAGATTTTTTTTTCGTAACCTATTCTATAATTAGATATATTGAACAACCAGTTCTTAGATAACTGTTTTTCTCAATTTATGTCTGGGATTAGCTATTACAAATGAGGTCTGGGTAGCTTTCGCTAGGCATCATGGGATGAAGGGTAGCCTCGAGCCAGTAAACAGCTCTCGAGCTATTGAAGATGGTCAAGTCGGAGCCAAGGATTGGCTCCGAACCCCAAACAGCAAGAAGGAAGGCGAGATGAAGACAACTAACATGGAACGTTATGGTAAGTACATAACTTTTTTTCTCCCAAATCCAATTTAAATTTAAATTGGATGGGAACAGGAAATTCATCCCTGCTTTGGCACCTGTTGGTCTAATGGACACAGGCAGCCTATAAATGGTTCATCTCCCAGAACCCTGCTTGTAAATCTTTCACCTGCCAAGCCCCTGCTTACACCTATCAAGGATACCAGAACTTATTAGAGATTTGGGATGCATGGCTAAGCTTGAAAAGGCCCTTGTGGTTGTTACCCTAGCAAACACCTAGGAATCTAAAAGCAGGATGCTTATGATATAGTTCATGGTTACAGAAAATCAAAACAAATGAATGAATGTGTTAGACAAGCACATAAAGAAATATTAAATATCCCATATAAGTAAGTTATTTGTTCATTCAAACCAGGACTGAACAAAACTCTTGTTTTTGTTATCCACATTCTTTCTTTCTTTATAAGAATTGATTCACTACATGTTTTATTTATGTAAGAATTATAAACCACATCATCAGTGCTCACAAATGTTCATTTTGCTCCTGAATGTGTTAATGTATGACTTTACAATGCACATCTCATTTTTTACACTGAATATCACTCATTTGGGCAGAAATATGTTCCTTAAAATTTCTGGTGGTCTGTCCATCATACAGTGCTTAATATTGGCACTCAAGTCTGATATTACAGGTGATCAAAATCCTAATATGGAAGGGTGCACTGGAATTTCTAGTAAAGAAAATGTACTGAGAATATATCGACACGAGGCAACTCCCACACTCTCTGTATCTTTAAAGGTGTTAGTATTCTGGTACACTTGTCTATAGAGTCACATGCAGTCTTGTATTTGTTGAAATATTGAGACAAGTTTTTGTTTCTTCTGAAACTAAATTTACAACTTGATTTCAGGAATTTAGAAAGAGATGTATCCTGCAACAAAATGGGCCAATGTTTATGGACCAAACTTCTTAACCAGGAGGTATTAGATATGTAAGTAGTGGTCAGTCTAATTACATCAGTGTTCCTTTCACTATGTCTAAATGAATATTATAATAGTTACATACAATTCATCTGGTCCATTACTGTTTTAGTTTCCAATAATTTTGAATGAAAAGATCCTGTGTGCTCAAACCTAAGAATCAAATCCTGAGGAAAAAAAAACTCTAGTAATCGTCCTCACTGCTGCAAAGTCTCTTAATTCACATAAACTGTGATTTGGGAATATTTCAAATTATTTGTCTGGGGTGGCAAGTCTTGTAGTGAAGAAAAGTATTTTTGTAGTACGGCTTTCTGTATAAATATGTAACTAAACTACCATCCAAAAGCATGGTTACTTTGGTATCCAAAAAATCTATATTGAACAGTTCAGGCCTTAAATAAAACTTATACCAACATCATCCTTATTCATCTATTCCTGGAATATTTTTAAATCCACTTAACTATCTGTCCAAACTAATGAACAGTCATTAAGGTATATGCAGCAGTTATTCAAGAATGATAAAAACATATTCTTAGCTTCACCAGAAACATCCTGTACTTCAAAATAGCCCATGAATAGGTTGGCATATATAGGTGCAAATGCTGCTCCCCCTTAGCTGCTGTTCTTAACTGTAAAAGCAGTCCTTTTTTATGATAATAAGCATCTATAATAAGTGCCAGATAAGTTAGATAGCAAAAAAATTCCTGAACTCAAAGGTATAAATGTCAGATGTTTCAAACCAGTATCTTAATGCTTCTAATCCTTATTACATGGAATGGACGTATATAAAGAATTAATGCCCAGGGTTCATGTGTACCAGTGGCTCTCCACTACCATACTGGAAATTATATACAGAAACGGGGTACTGTCCTGCAGTCTAGAAGTAACCTGGTACAATAAAGGTTTAAGGCAACTTTACAAAAATATAGACAGTGATAGAATTAATGAACCATGTCATGAAACAATGGGCTTATCTGGTGAGTTCTCTTGCAGCATCATTCGCTATCAGTTGATTATGTAACATTCTGATCAGCCCAAAATGGTAAGAAAATGTCTATTTTACATTTAAATTTTATTGTGGGGTCCAGTGCTAATCTGCAATAAAAGGTGGTAGAGTCTAAATGACAATCTTCTGTTGCTATTGCTTCTGATCCCATATAAGTACTCCCCCACATTTATCTGCTGAAGTAATGACTTTTTATTACAGAGTTGTACGAATGCTTGTCTCTCTTCTATAGTTATGCTGTTGGACTTGAATTTGTTAGCAAATTCCTCATCAAAGTGTATTTCTCGTATAACAGACAAATCAAATTAAAAGTCTGATTATAAGGAGTGTTAAATATCAAATTCACTCTCATAATATTATGTTTATCATGCCATACTTTCACATTTAAAAGTCAACAAAAACTATTTAAATAATTAAGCATCTTCTGTTCAGAAACAATACTGGTGAGTACAAAATTTAAACCTTTATTCAAATGTTTCATTTAATTTTATCTCAAATGCTGGCTAGAAACATTAATAATCCAGCTATTATAGTCATTATTTACTTTTTCACAGGCATTGCATTCTGAAAAGTCATATCTATATCTGTTAGTTTTCTGCCCCCTCTGCACTCCTCCCTCCACACTGTCTCCTGCATGTTGGTCGTGTTTAATGCAGGTACAACATTACTACATTAAGGAGGATGAACAATTTCTATTGGTTCATATCCAGACTCAGATTCATTATGTATGATTGATAAGTCACCCTCAGTGATCAATGAGTTACCAGATCTTAAAACTGATTTTATTGTTTACCATGGGAGCCACGTTAAAGTTTGCTTTGTTTATGCACTATGCCTTTCTTATGCAAAGAGTAAACATTTACTTTCTGACAGTAAAACAAATCTTTTTTTATATTTGTTACATTTTCATGTTGTAATGTTATGTTCAGATTTACTAGTATTACCCTTGCATTTACTAAACAAAGACTCAGACTGTTTATCAGATGGAAAAAAGCTGTAAAGTTTATATTTATGGGCATGTTTGCATATGTTTGTTTATACTATCTATATGGCATTGGATCTGGTTATGTTGTAATCATGTGACACATTTTTTCCATTTTGACTGTTTGCATTTATGAACTGTATCAATAAGCATTTTTCTTTTGAAATTGCTTTAATGTGATGCCTTCTAAGTGCATGCATGATCAAACTGAGAAACAGTGTGTATGTTTATCAAATGTTATTTTTTCACTGAGAAGGCTGCACATTTGCTTGCCAAATGTCTGCCCTTGTGTGATATTTGACATATGGGGATGAGATAGTGTAATTAATAATCGTACACTCATCTGTTTAGTAGTAAAAATCATGTTTGAGCCGTATTTGGCTAAACTTGTGTACAGTACAGATGTAATATTGAATCTGGTTATAATGTTCTACCAGTACTTGTTTAATATATTATATTAATTGGATTAGTTGTAATCAGGATTTTTAACAGACAGGCATTTTGTCTTCGCTACAGCTTTAATGTGCTACTACTCATTTGCATCCATAATGAAACCTATATAATAGTATTCTGGTTCTTTGCTCATTAGATATTAAGACCCACTGAGGAAGCTATGTATCTTGCAATGAAATTGGGTTGGTTTTGATTCTTTCATGCAGCCAATGAGTTTATTATTATCTGTACCCCTGTAATCAGCTCCCATCAGATCAATAATAGAGTACAATGCTCCCTTCTGTATGTAACTCACCAGATATCTGCAGCAACTGGAGAGGCCTCAGAGGTTTCACACCATGAAAATTCAGGGCCTACAACACATGACCTACATGGACAGACTGAAGGCCCTATCACTTTACTCAGTATCGTATAGACTGCATAGAGGCAACTTGAGCCTGGCCTACAGAGCAGTCTCCGACCCTGCCTTGATGCAGCTGCTGTACATCCGTAAATCCAGTGGGACAAGATTCACTCACTCTAGGGATCTTAACCTAGCCTGCGATATTAATATTAACAGGACATGCTGCAGAGTCAGATATATCTCCAAGAGATTGCCACTCCTCTGGAACAAACTACCAATTCATGTAAAACAGAGCTCCTCAATGACCCTATATAAGCAAAACCTGGACAATTGAATGAGAAACCGTAAATTTACACTGTGAGTTTCACCTATATCCTGTTAGAAAGGGGTAGCCAGTCCTGATCTTGGATTCATGTGCAGACATGGACTGTATATCTTGGCCCATAAGTGAACAAGGGTATAACATAGCAAGGCCTTGTAGAGGCCTTAGAGTCAATAGCCTAATAACCTCCTATGATGATGATATGATGTTCAATTGCTGGAGTTATGTCTAATATATATATATATATATATATATATGTGTGTGTGTATGTATGTATATATATATATATATATACACATACACATACACACACACAAAATTTATATATACATTTATATGCGTGTGTGTGTATCTATATATATATATATATATATATATATATATATATATATATAAACAAAAAACTTTAAATTAGCAAACAGTCACATAATTGTAAGTTTTCACCGCTTAAGTAAAGTTTGGCCAAAAGGAAATAAAAAAAAAAAAAAAAAGCAAATAAAACGCTCTCATGTGGGGGGCTTCACTTCCCACAACCCTCAACTAAATATACCAACTCCGAGATTACACTACAATGGAGAAAAGGGCAAAGTTCACCATCTTGGCCAACTGCCTTCTTTCACAGTGAAAATGTACGATGATGTGAACGTTTGTTAATAGGTTCATAGATTCATACTAGGCTATCTGCCCGAGGGCATTTACAAGCCTAGCCCATAGTTTTGTGGCTTACGCCACCCCTTTAGTATGGGGAACTATACCCATTATTTTGCTGTGCCTCTGTTGAGCAGTGACACTGAGGTAATCCCTGGGGTATATCTGCGATCTCCCATCCATTGGTCAAGATTTCTCTTGAACAAGGCCAGCGAGGTGCTCTGCCTCACATATACCGGGATTTTATTCCACAGCATAGGGAGTCTTTGGGTGATGAATCTATCCCTCCAGCACGTCCTATTAATAGCCGTGTCGAGGTTTAAGTCTCCGCCCTTGTGGCTCTGACGGATCTAGATTTTTGAGGTGAAGCATATTCATCAAATCTGGGTTTGACATGGCCTTGTATGTTAGGCAAAGGTCACCTCTGAGCAAGCGGTGGCGACTGAATAGAGCTGGAGTTCTTTCAGTCGGGCAGCATAGGACAGATGTTTGAGACCCTTTATCCTTTTGGTGAGGAACTTTTGTGGCCTCTCCAGCTGCTGCAAGTGTCGGGTCAGATACATTCCGAATGGGGCATTGTACTCAATCATTGGTCTGATGAGTGATGAGTATAGGGAGACTATGACCTCCCTTGATCTAGATGAGAATCCCTTCATGATAAGGTGGGCAATGTAGAAGGTCTTCCTAACTACTTTAGCTACATGGGTGTCGAATGACAGACTACTATCAACCTGGGTCCCCAGGTCCCTGATAACTTCTTCTGTACTCAGTGGATTGCCACCTATTTGGTAGCTAGGGGTAACCTTGTTTTTCCCGAAGGGTATGACTATGCATTTTTGGCATTTAACTTTAGGCCATGGCTCTGGCACCAGTTATCCGTTTCTGTGAGACCCTTCTGAAGGATATCTGTGTCAGATGTGTTTTCTACTATGGCCCAGTTTGCAGTCATCTGCAAACTTTGTCAGCCATAACCCTCCTGTGTTTGCTTGTACTTCGAAAAGTAGATGCCAAACAAGAGTGGGCCCAGGACTGAGCCCTGTGGTACACCACTTGTGACAGGCTTTGAGTCTGACATGGCTCCAGCAACTCTGACCCTGTGGGTTCTGTCACTCAGCCAGTTTGCAACCCATCTTGTGATGTATGGGTTAACATTTAAGCTGATGAGTTTTTCAATGATACCCGAATGGGGTATTGTATCAAAGGCCTTCGCCAGATCGAGATAGGCTGTATGGACTGCCTTTCCCTCATCAATGGCTTTGGTGACTGTTTCGAAAAAGTCAACCAAGTTTAGAAGGCATGATCTGCCTTTGACAAAGCCAAACTGGGATGGATCCAAAGTCTGCAAATTCCCTATGTCTTTATTTATGAGGTCCATTATGATCCTCTCCATGGCTTTGCAGATAAGGCTTGTCAAGCTAATGGGCCGGTAATTTCCAGGGTCGGTGGAGGCACCGCCTTTGTGAAGTGGGACCACAGTTGCAGTGCACCACTCCCTGGGTACGTATCCAGAGGTAAGACTATGATTAAACAGCTGTCCTAGCTGTGGGTTTAATTCCTCGTTGAGTTCGTGGAGCACACAGCCGGGGACACCATCAGGTCCCATGGATGCTGTGTTTTTTGCTTTGGAGAGAGCAGTTCTCACTTGGGCGTTGGAGATGTTTGGGGGGCTGCAATCGCTTGGTAATGTAAAGTTTAGTAGTTTTCGTCTTACTGTTCTGCAAGTCAGCATTATGGAAATACACTGTTTTAAAGGGAATCCATGCATTTATCTATATATATATATATATATATATATATATATATATATATATATATATATATATATATTTATGGCTGTATAGACATATATATATATATATATATATATATATATATATATATATATATATATATACACACACACACACACACACACACATACACATTTATTTATTTGACATTTGTTAACCGGAATAGTCTATCTGAGCAAAAACCCTTTTTTCAGTGGAGGCCCAGGGAGAAAAGCTGTACAGTACAAGTAAGCAAGAAAATTTACAAAATTGAAAGTGAATACAGTGAAACATTTACAATAAAACAGTTAAGCAAATGTAGATAAAGATCCACAGTACAATATAGTATGAGGCATTATAACATTGAAGAAAAAACATAGCAAAGAAATATACAATAAAACATTTGAATTAATTTACATAACACAGTGGTTTATATTCAGAGGGTAATTGTACAATGCAGAGCAGTTAAGTGAGTTATGGTAGTAGGGAAGGGAGGAAGAGAGAGGATAGTGAAAAAAAGGGGATGGGTTCATGTGGGATGATTACAGAGGCACATCCGTGTGCTATTAAGGTACCTTTTGAGAGTTTTCTTGAATTCGTGGATTTAGGAAATGTTTCTAAGGTTCATGGGAAGCTTGTTCCATGCAAGAGCAGGGAAGTAGCTGTAGACATTCCATCCAATTGATTTTTTAGGTTTTTGAATTTGTAAGAGACATTGGTCAGAGCTTCAGAGGGATTGAGGGGGCATATAGAGGGAGACAAGTGTGGAAATGCTAGGGCAAAAGGAAGGCTTATTCAAAATAGTATGGATAATGAGAAGTTGGGTAAATAAGAGTTGATTTGGAAATTCTAGCCAGCTAAGAGTCTGGAAAGCATATACATATACAAAATATACATATATACATAGAAGTTCATTGGTATGTACTAGGCTAATGGCCCTGGGGCCTTTACAAGCCTAGCCCTAGGATTTCCTTGGCATAATACCACCTGACCTTAGTTCCCCGTGCCTCTGTCGAGTAAAGCCACTGGAGTTCTCCCCGGGGTGAATTTTCTGTTTCCCATCCACTCTTCAAGATTTCTCTTGTAGCGGGTTAGCGAGGTGCTCTTCTTGACATGTATGGGAAGTCTATTCCATAGCATGGGCAGTCCCTGGGTTATGAACCTGTCCCTCCAGTATGTTCTGTTAATTGTGGTAATGAGGTTGAGGTCTCTGGAGCATGTGGTTCAGAGGGATTGGTATTTTTTTAGATGTAGCATTTCTAACAGAGCTGGGTCAGACATGGCTTTGTAAGTCAAAAATAGATTGCCTCTAAGTAGGCAATATGAGACAGAGAATAGTTGGAGTTTTTTTTTTTAGTCTGTCCATATAGGACAAGTGGTTAAGGCCTCTTTGTGAGGTACATTTGTGGTTTCTCCAGTTGTTGCAGGTGCCTAGTAAGGTACATGCCAAATGGGGCATTGTATTCTATGATTGGCCTAATGAGGGAAGAGTAGAGGGAGACTATAACCTCTTTCTTCCTGGATGCAAAACCCTTAGTAATGAGATGTGCCACATAGAAGGACTTTTTTTACCACAGTGGCAATGTGGTGATCAAAAGACATGTTGCTGTCAACCTGTGTTCCCAGATCTCTTATAACACCTTCTTTGTTCAGTGGACTACCGTCAGTGTGGCAATTAATGGGAACCAGGTTTTTCCCAAAGGGGATGATGGCACTTTTTTTTGGCATTGAGCCTAAGGCCATGGTTCTGACACCAGTCGTTGGTCTCAATGAGGCCATTCTGCAGGATGTCAACATCACTTGGGGAGTTAATAATAGCTCCCAACTTGCAATCGTGTGTGAACTTTGTCAGCCAGAGTCCCTTCATATTAGCCTGGACTTCAGAGAAGTAGATACGAAACAGGAGAGGACCCAGGACCGAACCCTTTGGGACTCCACTTGTGATTAGTCAGCAGTCTGACTTGGAGTCAGCTACTTTCACACTGTGGGTTCTATCTGTGAGCCAGTTTGCAGCCCACCTAGTGATACAGGGGTTGATGCCTACTTTAATGAGTTTTTCTATGATTCCTGAGTGGGGGATGGTATCAAAAGCCTTGGCCAGATCAAGGTAAGCTGTATGAACCACCTTGCCTTCATCCACAGCTCTGGTGACTGACTCAAAGAAGTCGACCAAGTTGAGCAGGCATGATCTACCCTTCACAAAACCAAACTGTGTGGGATCCAGAGTTTGGACATTCCCTATATCCTTGTTTATTAGGTCCATGATGATGTATTCCATAGCTTTGCATATCAGGCTCATCAGGCTAATGGGATGATAGTTCCCAGGGTCTGTAGTCACTCCTCCTTTGTGGAGAGGGATGACTGTAGCAGTTCGCCATTCAGTAGGGACAAAGCCTGAGGTGAGGGTGTGATTGAACAGGGCACACAGGTGAGGTGCCAGTTCACGCTGTAGTTCATGTAGAACACAGCCAAGGATATTGTCTGGTCCCATAGAAGCTGTATTCTTGGCCTTGGACAGTGCTGTTTTAACCTCTGCAGCAGTAATACTGGGTGCCTGGCAATCTACTGGTATTGTGATTGGTCCTTTGGGGGGGTACCATTGTGAAGTAGCTCAGAGCAAATCTGGGTATTGCCGTGGAGATTCTTTACATAACTATAGAAGGCCTTGTGGTTGTCTTTACTATCTGCTGCAATTTTGTTTTCATAGCTAGCTTTAGAGGATTTGAGGAGGGATCTCAACTTTTTGTTGAGGCTGATAAGGGAGTTTTTCCAGTTTTGGGACTTCACTTTATTCCACATCAGTTTCCTCCTCCTGTTGTATTGTCTTGCCTACCCTAACCTTTTTAAAAATAATAACAGTAGCGACAACCAGAACAAGGGGAATAACAACAGAGGTGTTTTGGCCTCCAAGGACATTCTAGATGATCCCATGGCTAATGGTGATCTTCCAGACGATGGGGGGGGGGGGACTTTGTCCCAGGAATTAAGGAGGAGCAGTAGAATTAAAGCTATCAAAATAACAATGGCATCCCTAATTATAGGGCTCAACAGAGGCTTTTTTTAGGGGGCAAGAACAATCGCCAACAACATTACAAGAACTGGAACAAACAGAAGTAGTTAATGGATATCATGATACTACTCCTGACCATTGTCAGCCTGCTATCTTGGTCAACACTAAAGGGGACTTTAAAGTTTACAACTTTTCAAATATTAACATTGATAGCGACTTGATTGACTTGCTGGCTAATGGTTTTTCTTTTGTTCCAGATCAGAGGTTGAGTCTTTCTTAAACACTGATAGACTTGAAATGTTTTGTGCGTAGATTAAACCTTAAAGTTTTTTTCAATAATGAAACTCACAGGGAAGGTTCTACACTTAAACCTTTGAGTACATTCAACCCCCCCTTGCACCCTAACTTGCACATCTTCGAGAGTGTGTGTGAACTTGACTTTAGACAGCTTTTCGGCTCTATCAAATGGTTTGATAACCGGAGTAATATCTCCTTTGATCAAATGATGGCTTTAAACAGCTTATGCGGCCTTTCAGTTAGGGTTATAAAACCTGACAAAGGAGGGGGATTAGTCATCTTTGACAAAGCTGACTATACCAATAGGATGTTGGCTGTGTTGAACTCCCCTGCTTATGAATGCTCCTCCTTGAATGAGATGGTAGGATCCCATAACAGGATTAAAGGGTACTTTAGGGACTTGTTTATTGAAGGTAAGATTGATATTGACACCTACAACTTTATCAACATCTCATTTCCTAAAGTGCCAGTCATGTTTGGGATCTCTAAAATCCACAAAAACTTGGCTAATCCACTGATGCGAGCACTAGTTGATGGGAGATGTTCCATCACTCACCCATGTTCTAGACTCATCGACAGCATCATCTCTAAATATCTGCGGTTAATTCCTGAAATTTGTAAAGACTCTTGGTCTTTTTTGAAATCAATCAATGATATTCAATTTGACCCGTCACTTAACTTCCTCACCATCGATGTGGTGGACCTTTACACCTCTATACCACATCAGGAAGCGGTTGAATGGGTCGAGTTGATGTTGAGGAGATTTAATGCCCCTAGGGATGATATCTCTGTCGTTACTCATTTATTGGACATCATTCTGTCTTCTAATTTCTTTATTTTTGATAACCGTTACTACCTCCAGAAACGAGTGATTGCCATGGGCTCCCCTTGTGGGGGAAGTGTAGCGAACCTGTTTGTTGCTTACTGGGAGAAAACATTTCTTTTAAACAACCCCCGGTTTAAAAACACCATAAAATTTTACACGCGCTTTCTAGACGACGTGCTTATTCTAATTCAAGGGGGTGAAGAGATTGTAGTGGACTTAATTAATTATATGAATGAGACCACTTCATTCTTAAAATTTATCCACCATTTTTCAATAAATGAAATTGACTATCTTGATGTGAAGTTGGTTAAAGACCTGAGCAATAACCGGTTCCAGTCATCCATTTTCAGGAAACCAACTTACTGCAACTCCTTTTTGCACTTTTCCAGTAACCATCCACCGAAGCAAAAGAGATCAATTGTTAAGGGGCAACTGATTAGAGCGGTCCGTATGTGTAGTACGGATCAAGCTTTTAAACATGAATGTTCTATTTTGAAAGCTGTGTTCACTAACAGGGGGTACCCTGAAGACTTATTTGATAGTTTAGTTGATGAGGTTTCTTGTAAAAGGGATAACGGTTTTTATCAACCCTTACTTCATTGTAATGAGCAAGATATTGTCCAACTGATTGATGTCATGTCAGGCCTTAGCCCCAATGCTATTCTGGCTGGTGAGACTATGACTGAAGATTCTTCCGATAGAACTGATTTCAAGACAAGTCTAGTCATAACATACAATAGATTTGCGGGGGATATGTGTTCTATAATTAGAAAGAACTAGTATTTTATCCAGAATAATGTAACTTTATTAAATACATTGGGCACACACCCTGCTATTGTCTTCAAGAGGGGCTGTAATTTAAAAGAACTACTTCAGAGGAGCAGCTTTGTAGATTGCTTCACTAGACAAAATGGTACTTCAATATGTGGTGCCTGTAATTCGTGTAAATTCTTAAAAATAGAGAGTTCATTTACTATCAGGGATAAGAAATATACTATTAACCACAAGATAAACTGCAATACAAAATCTGTTGTTTATGCTGCTTTCTGTGATTGTTGCCCTGTGTTCTATATAGGGAAGACGGACCGTAGGTTACAGGACCGTATTTACCAGCATATTTATGCAATAAAAAACAAGAGATGTGACAATGCCTTATCGAAACACATTTTCAGTCATACTGGGCACAGCTTCCATTTTATGGGGATTGACCATGTTATAATGGGGATTAGGGGTGGTCCCCAGTCCCTACTCTTAGAAACAAGGGAGCTGGAGTGGCAAATTTCATTGGACGCCTTTTCTGAACCGGGGCTGAATGAGTGCTGTAACATTTCTTCTATTTTAAAGTATAGAAGTTATCTGAGATAGGATACTGGCGTTATGGAAAAACAAAATTATGGATTTAAAACATTCTTTATATATTTTGTAGATTAAACACACTTGTGTTTGTCAAAGAACACTCGTTCTTTATTTATTTAATGCTAAGGTTTCTTGGGAAGAGTATATTAGTGCTTTTCAAAACTAAGGTTGCAACTTTAAAATTTGGCTTATTGTCATTAATTGCATCCCCTTTTAATAGAATTTTGCAATTGCTCGTTTTTGGGGCTTGCTTCAGGGCTGATTTCCTTATGTGAACCTTTTTTAAATTGGTTTTATCTTGCTGGTATAAGCTTTTGAGCATGATTGTTTTTAATTTTTAATTATCAATTCTTTATATATTTTTTTAATTTTTGTTTAATTTTTAATTTTTGCTTCATTAAACTAAGATGTTTGTCTCCAAGGAAGTGACATCATTTTGCCTAGTAAGGGCTTTATAACTTGGGAAATCTTGGCGCTTTTTCCTGTATTCTGATGAAGCTTCTGCAGGAGCAGAGGCGAAAACGCTTGTTTCAATAAAGTGCGTTTAATTTAATTCTGTGGATCCTGTCTCGTGAACGCTATTTGTTTTTCACAACCCTCAACTAAATATACCAACTCCGAGATTACACTACAATGGAGAAAAGGGCAAAGTTCACCATCTTGGCCAACTGCCTCCTTTCACAGTGAAAATGTATGATGATGTGAACGTTTGTTAATGTAAAGTTTAGTGGTTTTCGTCTTACTGTTCTGCAAGTCAGCATTATGGAAATACACTGTTTTAAAGGGAATCCATGCATTTATCTATCTATATATATATATATATATATATATATATATATATATATATATATATATATATATATTTCTGGCTGTATAGACATACATATATATACACACACACACATTTATTTATTTGACATTTGTTAACCGGAATAGTCCATCTGAGCAAAAACCCTTTTTCAGTGGAGGCCCAGGGAGATAAGCTGTACAGTACAAGTAAGCAAGAAAATTTACAAAATTGAAGGTGAATACAGTGAAACATTTACAATAAAACAGTTAAGCAAATGTAGATAAAGATCCACAGTACAATATAGTATGAGGTATTATAACATTGAAGAAAAAACATAGCAAAGAAATATACAATAAAACATTTGAATTAATTTACATAACACAGTGGTTTATATTCAAAGGGTAATTGTACAATGCAGAGCAGTTAAGTGAGTTATGGTAGTAGGTAAGGGTGGAAGAGAGAGGATAGTGAAAAAAAGGGGATGGGTTCATGTGGGATGATTACAGAGGCACATCCGTGTGCTATTAAGGTACCTTTTGAGAGTTTTCTTGAATTCGTGGATTTAGGAAATGTTTCTAAGGTTCATGGGAAGCTTGTTCCATGCAAGAGCAGGGAAGTAGCTGTAGACATTCCATCCAATTGATTTTTTAGGTTTTTGAATTTGTAAGAGACATTGGTCAGAGCTTCAGAGGGATCGAGGGGGCTTATAGAGGGAGACAAGTGTGGAAATGCTAGGGCAAAAGGAAGGCTTATTCAAAATAGTATGGATAATGAGAAGTTGGGTAAATAAGAGTTGATTTGGAAACTCTAGCCAGCTAAGAGTCTGAAAAGCATATACATATACAAAATATAAATATAAATATATACATAGAAGTTCATTGGTATGTACTAGGCTAATGGCCCTGGGGCCTTTACAAGCCTAGCCATAGGATTTCCTTGGCATAATACCACCTGACCTTAGTTCCCCGTGCTTCTGTTGAGTAAAGCCACTGAAGTTCTCCCCAGGGTGAATTTTCTGTTTCCCATCCACTCATCAAGATTTCTCGTGAAGCGGGTTAGCGAGGTGCTCTTCTTGACATGTATGGGAAGTCTGTTCCATAGCATGGGCAGTCCCTGGGTTATGAACCTGTCCCTCCAGTATGTTCTGTTAATTGTGGTAATGAGGTTGAGGTCTCTGGAGCATGTGGTTCAGAGGGATTGGTATATTTTTAGATGTAGCATTTCTAACAGAGCTGGGTCAGACATGGCTTTGTAAGTCAAAAATAGATCGCCTCTAAGTAGGCAATATGAGACAGAGAATAGTTGGAGTTTTTTTTTTTTAGTCTGTCCATATAGGACAAGTGGTTAAGGCCTCTTTGTGAGGTACATTTGTGGTTTCTCCAGTTGTTGCAGGTGCCTAGTAAGGTACATGCCAAATGGGGCATTGTATTCTATGATTGGCCTAATGAGGGAAGAGTAGAGGGAGACTATAACCTCTTTCTTCCTGGATGCAAAACCCTTAGTAATGAGATGTGCCACATAGAAGGACTTTTTTTGACCACAGTGGCAATGTGGTGATCAAAAGACATGTTGCTGTCAACCTGTGTTCCCAGATCTCTTATAACACCTTCTTTGTTCAGTGGACTACCGTCAGTGTGGCAATTAATGGGAACCAGGTTTTTCCCAAAGGGGATGACGGCACTTTTTTTTGGCATTGAGCCTAAGGCCATGGTTCTGACACCAGTCGTTGGTCTCAATGAGGCCATTCTGCAGGATGTCAACATCACTTGGGGAGTTAATAGCTCCCAACTTGCAATCATGTGTGAACTTTGTCAGCCAGAGTCCCTTCATATTAGCCTGGACTTCAGAGAAGTAGATACGAAACAGGAGAGGACCCAGGACCGAACCCTTTGGGACTCCACTTGTGATTAGTCAGCAGTCTGACTTGGAGTCAGCTACTTTCACACTGTGGGTTCTATCTGTGAGCCAGTTTGCAGCCCACCTAGTGATACAGGGGTTGATGCCTACTTTAATGAGTTTTTCTATGATTCCTGAGTGGGGGATGGTATCAAAAGCCTTGGCCAGATCAAGGTAAGCTGTATGAACCAGCTTGCCTTCATCCACAGCTCTGGTGACTGACTCAAAGAAGTCGACCAAGTTGAGCAGGCATGATCTACCCTTCACAAAACCAAACTGTGTGGGATCCAGAGTTTGGACATTCCCTATATCCTTGTTTATTAGGTCCATGATGATGTATTCCATAGCTTTGCATATCAGGCTCGTCAGGCTAATGGGATGATAGTTCCCAGGGTCTGTAGTCACTCCTCCTTTGTGGAGAGGGATGACTGTAGCAGTTCACCATTCAGCAAGGACAAAGCCTGAGGTGAGGGTGTGATTGAACAGGGCACACAGGTGAGGAGCCAGTTCACGCTGTAGTTCATGTAGAACACAGCCAAGGATATTGTCTGGTCCCATAGAAGCTGTATTCTTGGCCTTGGACAGTGCTGTTTTAACCTCTGCAGCAGTAATACTGGGTGCCTGGCAATCTACTGGTATTGTGATTGGTCCTTTGGGGGGTACCATTGTGAAGTAGCTCAGAGCAAATCTGGGTATTGCCGTGGAGATTCTTTACATAACTATAGAAGGCCTTGTGGTTGTCTTTACTATCTGCTGCAATTTTGTTTTCATAGCTAGCTTTAGAGGATTTGAGGAGGGATCTCAACTTTTTGTTGAGGCTGATAAGGGAGTTTTTCCAGTTTTGGGACTTCACTTTATTCCACATCAGTTTCCTCCTCCTGTTGTAGAATTTGTTTATGGCAAGGGACCACCAGATTGGCTTCCTTTTTTTGGAGGAGAGCATCTTGGTTCTATTAGGTATGGCGAGATCCATGCATTTGTGTATGTGTTCGTACAGTGCATTGGTGTATGATTCGGGGGTTATATAACTATTCTGCATTTGCATGGGTGCCGAGAAGTTAGACACATCAGTTTATAAGAGCCCAAAGTTAGTTTTGGAGAAGTTTTTCATGGTGGTTACCTTTGCGGGGAGGGGTGGGGGGTGGGATGTGGATTTCCAAGCTGATTAGTTTGTGGTCGGATCTAACCAGGGAGGAGCTGACTATTGCTGTAGTGCAAAGGTTGCCCATGTTAGTAATGACCAGTCAAGGATGTTGCTACCTCTAGTGAGGGTAAAAACGAGCTGGTCCAGGGCATTGGAATTAATGAACTCCAGGAAATGTTGGGCAAGTGTATTGGTACATGAGTAGTTTTCCCAGGTAATGGAGGGGTAGTTGAAGTCGCCTAGTAAGAGAGTGTTAGGTTGGACTCTAATATTTTCAAGGGTGTTTAGGAATGTGGAGTGTGAGTCTTGGAACATGGTTGGGGCCCTATAGCAGGCTACGACCTGAATCTTTGTCTTACCCAGTGTTAGCTGCACCTGAAGTATCACTGATGCGTTATGTTGGGGTATCAGTCTGGATGTGTGTGCATCCTTTATGAATATGGAAACACAACCACCTTTGGAGCTTCGGTCCAAGTTTTGGGGCCGTAAGGTGTGGAATGAGTTATAGCTTGGTAGTGCAGGGGTGCTTTCTGCTGTCTTGAACCAGGTCTCTGTTACAGCACAAATGTCGATGTTCTTCATTTTAAGGAGGGCTTCAAGTGACTACATTTTGAGATTTGGACTTCTAGCGTTGAGAAGCATGACCCTCAGATTACATTTGTTTGTAGCTGTTACAGTGGTAATTTGGTCTTTGGAACACCACCTAAAAAAGGCACTATACGGGTGGCAAGAGCCTTGGCCACTATTTTGAAGCCCAGGGGTGACAGATGCAGGCCATCTCTGGCAAAGCATTGAGGTTTGTCAGTCATGTCATCCCAGACAGACAGATACTGGATCTCCTTAGAATGACAACATAAACTTAGCCAATTGTCGAAATCAATAATTTTCTGCTTTTAATGTGGTATCATTCTGGGTGATGGTAGGGTCATACCCACCTAGGCTACATAATCCAAGAGCTCCTCCATATCTCCCCATGTAGTCCAGGGAGGTACATCTTGGATCATTCACACCCACTGCAAACTTGGAGCCATAGTCAAGTCCCCAAATGATGTGGACATCCTAAAGAAGGGCCTCGCTGAGACAGGTGCCTGGTGTCAGAGCCATAGCCTCAAGCTCAATGCCAAAAAGTGCATTGTCATCCCCTTTGGTAAAAACTCTGTACCCATGATCTACCACATAGGCAGCAATCTACTTAACACCAGATGTGTGATAAGAAACCTTGGGGACCCAGCTGGACAGTAGTCTCTCCTTTGATAGCCACATCGCCACAGTAGTCATGAAGTCCTTCTATGTGGCACACCTCACTATGAAGGGGTTCTCATCCAGGAAAAAAGAGGTCATTGTTCCCCTCTACTCGACACTCATTAGACCCATTATAGAGTACAACGCACCTTTTGGAATGTACCTCACAAGACATCTGCAGCAGCTGGAAAGGCCACAGAAGTACCTCACAAAGAGGGTTACTGGCCTCAAACAAATGCCCTACACTGACCGCCTCAAAAAACTCCAGCTTTACTCCGTAGCATATCGCTTACTCCGAGGGGATCTCTGCCTAACATATAAAGCTATGTCAAACCCAGAGCTGCTGGACATGCTATACCTAAAGAAATCCCAATCCCTCCGAGCTACACCCTCTAGGGACCTAAACCTTGTCACCACAATAAACAGGACATGCTGGAGGGATAGATTCTTGTCCCAGAGACTTCCCATACTCTGGAACAGGCTACCCATCTATGTCAAGCAAAGTTCTTCGTTAGCTCTCTTCAAGAAAAATCTTGATGAGCGGATGGGAAATAGGAAATACACCGTGGGGATCACTTCTGTGTCTCTGCTCAACAGCAGCACAGGAAAATAACTTTCTTGGGTGGCATAAGCCAGAGAACCTTGTTGGCTAGGCTTACTTAGGCCCTTGGGCCGATAGCCTAGTACCTACCTATGAACTTGTACAATGACAGAATCATATTTGTACCTGTTGTTGAGGGACATGAGAGTGTGTGTTATGTGACAGATCCTCCCACCTGACAAGCAGCTGACTGTTACTTTCTCCTTACTCAACCTTGTGAGTGGGACATCAGTGTGCCTCACTATCGAGTCACCTATGACTACTGTGTTGGGCATGCTGTTTTGCCTTAGGGGTCTTGGTTGAGTGTCACACTGTTTAGGAGAGTTATGTGTCTCGTGATTAGTGTTGTGTTGTGGTGGTCGAGTGCATTTCTGCCTTGGATGTCTCTGCTGCTTGGGTAGATTTTTATTGAGAGCCTCCATGAAGGTGGGTGTGTGGTTTGTGTTTTTATGTGAAGGCGATGCTGGTGTTTGTTCTGGAGGGCTGTGTGTTCCATGTGCTGTGTTGCAAGTGTTGACATCCTCCTCTTGACCAGCTATTCCCGTCTTGGCTGGAGAGTGCGTGGCTTCCAGTTTGGATATATAAGTGCATCTCTCACAAGTCTAAGTGTTTGGAAGTAAGAGGAGAGGGTTGTTGGTGTACATGAGGCAGTTGCTACATTGCCTCAGGATGCCCAAGTTCACCACATTAATAGGAGAAAGCACAGAGAACTGACCTTTAGACATGCCTGGAGGGGTGGGCATTGATAATAAGTACTGGATCTGTTTCCTTGTAGAACGTTTAATGCTGGTTGCACTTTTGTGTGCTACAATAATTGCTACAAGAAGTCTGGTAAAGTGCTAGACTAATAAGCTAGTATATAAGTACAGGAGAGGAGATAACTAGTAGATCTAAAGGACAAATTGAAGAGCAGACTTTAGCACCGCTCAGGATCATACAAACAGTCCTGGATACAACAAGTCTGTATCTGGACAAGACTAGTTACAGGAAAGGTGGGAAACAAGTGAAAATGTGGGCTTTTAAACCAGAAAGTTGAGAGAGATGGAAAAACTGCCCAAACGGCCAATAAACTTCAATTTCTGGGCCAAAAACCACTCCTCTTGTAGTAGATAGGCTACCTACTACTTTGTCTGAAATATTGGGGGATATAACTAAGTAAATGATTCTTTAGAGCTGGGACACAGGATCTGACCTGCTTAGATCAAATGAGGGGATAGGGGGGACCCTTGAAAGTTGTTTTTGGAAGAAAGAGAAACCTGGTGGCAGGTTTCTCTTAATGCCCACTCACCCCCGGGTCTTAATGAGGCTATAACTATTGCCAGTAAATTGAAATTAAGAGTGTTGGATAGATGATTTTCTTTTACTTGTATGTGAATAGGTCAAAGTTTTTTAGGTTTATTTTATATAAACGTACAATTTTATTTATTATTTTTTTTTATTATTAGTTTATTTAATACAAGGAAAGTTTAATATTTGTTTTCTGTGTGTTGGTGTATATGCTGAATGTTGTTTTCATTATATTCAATGTGATCACCAATTAGGGCTAATTTAATAATTATGGGAGTGTGCCTTTTGTATAAAATGTTGAGCACTTGTTGCTTAATTTGTCTGAGGAAGTTTAGTTACTGATGCCTTACAAAAAGCGCTTACATTTGTTGTGTTTTTTTATTTTTTTGTTTTTATGCAGTAAAGTACTGTAGCTGTGTGGCTTTTTTTGTGTTTACCTGCTTAGATATCCTAAGGCCTTATTAAATGTAATGTTATTGGCAATTACTAGAAAATGGAAATCGGAATGTAAACCACCTGTAATTGAAGTACTGAATATTGTTAAGATAAAAGGACTGGAAGTGAGATCTTTAGATAAGGGAAGGAGTAAATTACATAGAAATAAATGGAATTAATAGGAACAATAGATGCAGAATAATGGTCAGGAGAAGGAATAAGGTTTATGAGAAGGCAGGACTTGCACATTATTGGAGCAAATGACAGTTATAAAGAAGAAATCACATATGCAGTGTATAATGCACAAAAACATTATTATGATTTGTTTTCTTTTATGTTAATGCATGTACGCCTATGTCTTAAGTGATAATTGGATAAAGCTGTATAAAAATACCTTCCAAGGAACCTGCCAAGCACTACAAAAGAAATGCATGCAGTCATATGAAGTGTAAAGAAATCTCTATGGAGAAACTACAGAAAGCTCTACTTAAACATATAACAGTATAAAGTAAATTAAACTAAGCATCCCATACTAATATATGCGATCACTGAAAAGCAAATAAAGAGGGGGGGAACTGCACATTTCAAAACAAAATAGATCATAGGAATAAAACAAAAACATGCATCCCAAGCCAAAATAATTGAAATACTATATATTATATGTGAGGCTTCACACTCCTTGACATGGGGGCTCACCCCCCACACCCCCGATACTTATATATGCGATCTACGTAGTTGCACAACCATAAAACAAGGGCAATGTAGCACTTACATTTTATAGTCGATGTTCAGCAACTCATCTGTAACATTATTTGATCAACTGTACTACCAACAATCTTTACATAAAAAAGTGTCCTCAATTAAAGTAATATGCAGCCAAATGTATAGCATCCACACATGCATGTGCAGGCACACACAAGGTGTAGTAATCAATACCATAGTAAGATGGAGTATCACAAATAAAGAAGAGTATTATGTAACACACTATTATTGGCCATTTTCATAGAACATGACTACCACCATTTTAAAGACTGATTCCTTAAATAAACAAAGTTAAAATCATTTATCTACAAAACACCAATAAGAAACTAGATAATAAAATATAAAATATTTAAATATGAGTTAACCATATCCCACACAACACACTTCATTCTCTGAAGAACAGCTACAATAATTTTCCAGTTAAGGGAGGACCTTCCACAGACCTATAAGTCTGACAAGTGTCATATGCAAAGTCTTAGAACTAATCATTCAGGACATAGGGAACCTCCAAACACTGGACCCATCTCAGTTTGGATTTTTGTTAGCCCAAAATTCCGTAGTTTTTGTAAAATTTGCCCTTTTCTACTCTCTCTAAGGGCGGGTCATGCTTACTCAACCTGGTGGATTTTTTGAAAAGCTCATCAAAACAGTGGATGAAGGCAAAATGGTATATGCCGCACACCTCGACCTGGCCAAAGCTTTTGAAATATTCCTGATTCAGGCATAGTAGAAAAGCTAAATGAACTGAGAATAAACCCTTATGTCACCTGCTGGATTGCCAACTGAGGCAGGAAATCAAAATAGGAGAATTTACCTCCACAAACAGACCTGTCACCAGTGGAGTCCCCAAGGGTTCTATGCTGGAACCTCTGCTGTTTGGCAAGCTAGGAGCAGTTATTGACTCCCCAAATGACTTAGACATCCTGTACGATTGTTTGTCCCAAATAAATAACGGGTGCCAAAATCATGGACTGAAACTAAATGCCAAAAAAAGGCATTACTGTATCCTTTGGGAAGTTTAGTCCTTGGAACTATTATATTGTCAATACACCCCTAAGAGTTGACCCATTTGTTCAGGATTTGGGAACTTGAGTGAACAGTGACCTAACATTTGACCAACATGTGTCCATTGTAAAAAAGTCCTCCTATATTGCAAAGTTTATAAACAAAGGGATTGTGTCTAGTTCTGGGGATGCAATTGGCCCATTTACTCTGTCCTCATTAGCCCAGTCATTAAATATAATGCCCCCTTTGACATATATCCATTCAGAATCATGCAACAACTGGAACACTCACAGAGACTCATTACTAAAAGGATATATGGCCTAAACAACTTGTCCTTCAGGGACCTACACAAAGCCCTATCACTGTACTTGGTATCCTACAGACTGCTAAGAAGTGCCTGGCATACAAGGCATCCTCCAGTCTAGTACTAATGAATGAATTTACTGCACACCAGCATGTCATATGGCATCAGAAATATTTGGTTTAGGGATCTAAATCATTTCTGCAACATAAACAGAATGGTTTGGAGGGACAGGTATATCTCGCAGAGGATAACTTTGCAATGGAACAGATTCCCCTCCATATAAAACAAAGTTCATCCTTGTGCATTTCCAGGTACAACTTAGATATATGGATGGGAAACAGAAAATTTACCCCAGCATTTTCCCCTGTAATACTGATAGAAGCAGCTCCTAAATGCTTTATCCAGTGTATGGATCCCCTCAAATTATATATATGGTATGATCCCAGTTATTCTCATTAGGGGTAATGTATAATTATCTGTAATGGGATGATAAGACCAATCTCTAACCAAATGGGATAGTTTAATTTGAGCAGAAAAAGGGAAAATGGCCTGCAAGGGTAGCTAGCCTAGTACTTATCTATGAACCTATAAAACTGCAGTGCAATATAAGGTGTATAACATATAAATAGAATAAAATCTTAAGACGTCTTAAATTTGTAGCTAAATTTAAAAAAAAGAATAGTGTGTGTGTATTATTTGAATGCTTTTATCTTAAGCTTACAATTGAGTCACTATACATGGCTTTCTAATCGCTTCAAGCACAGTTGATCAGTGTTATTCCCTAAAGTTCGGAATTGCTTCTGTACCACTCCAAGTCAGTCTTAGATGTATACATTCTATTTATTTTTTGTGTAATATTTATGTCCAGTAGAATACATAGCTAGACATTGTTCAAGCTTTTCTTTTTGACAACATATATATATATATATATATATATATATATATATATATATATATATATATATTCATAAATCTTGCTGTGTAATTGTCTATCTGTACATTCAGTATAAAATGCAAAACTCGCACAACAATTTACGTGTTGTGTTTTATGCATAAAGTGTCCACCTGGTCTGCAAGTTTTTTTTTTAATATGTTAACTAAAATATCATGAGCTATTGATGCTAAAGCAACACTACACACACAGGCACAACACAAAGTATCACAACCCTTACTACTGTCAAAAATCTTTGAACCACTGAGATAAAAGTTCATTAATCAAGTGATGGCCAGTATTAACATTTCTCTTACTAAGAAATAGTGGGGATGTCTTAAACGTTCAGTCATCCCCTCCAGTATACTCATAGTATACCATTTTTTGAATGATGTTTTTAATGGCTAATGAATAAATTATATACTCTGGAAACATGCAGGCTTACTGTAAAAATATATATATAACAACTACTTGATTAGAATTTTAGAACTAATGATATCGCTGGTCTCTTTGCTAACACAAATGGCTTTAAGACAGTTGGGTATCGATCAGTCGTGGGTGTGACCTCTAGGACTTCAGCACTTCTGACATATCTGTTAAGAACTGCTTCTTCGTGTTCCTCCAAATTCATATTCATTGCGTCAGTAGTACTATCTATTCACTTTAGCCTCTGCTGATCCCTTGCTGTTTTGCTTTTGATCTTTCCTGGCTTCAGGGTCTTTGCTAGTATTGAGTTTTAGTTCTTCTACCAGGCCTTCTAGTGAACAGTTTTGATTTATTTCCTTACTCAAGTATTGAATGAGCTTGTCTTCTTGTAGTCCATGGAATTTTCAAAAATCTTCTCCTGCACCACAGTTCAAAAGCATTGCTTTTCCAGTCCATATTCTTATTTGTAGTCCATTTCTTACAGACAGCTGTCATTACTGGAAAAAACTTAGCTTAATATGGATGTTTGACAATATGATGTCTTTGCTCTTTGAAGTTTTACCCAAGCTTGTGTTTTAAATATTTTAGTGATATGTAACATGTTACCATGCTTGAAATCTTGGATAATGTGCAATCTGCATTTATCTGTTTTCATTTGTAACAACTGTGAGCATGTAAGCATTAGGTTTGCTGTAATCTGAAGCTGCAATAAAGTTCCCCTTCTTAAAAGTAATGAAATCAGAATTTGTACCACTGTACTGTGACTGGATGGACAACATTAAAATGAGTATAAATCTGTCTGTATTACCTCCCAGGGAACAAATAGTTGATTTTACTTCAGCTGTTCGCCTTCCCCATATGCTCCATAAGTATGTCTCATATGGGGGATTAGCCCTTGGAAAAACACCCAGCATAACAGACCCAGTCTGTTTACTTCAAAGTTGTTACAGAAAATTTTCCACAGCTTATACAAGCAAAAATTATAAACTGTAATGTGCAGTCACAAGTCTGCAGTGAATAAAACACAGGCCACTAGAGACTTACTTGACAGCATTATGGTGACCTCTCTGCATTATGAGCTGTCTCTTATTATGGTAATAATAGTCTAACAAATGCAAAAGTCCCTTGCATTATTACCTGCTCATTAGCAATATGTGTAAATAATAAGAAAACAAACTCTTGGCTAAGCGCTAAAAGCAAGTAACATAATTAAGTAATGTAAGAATAGTACTCTCAAGAGTGTAGCACACACTTTTTTTTGTGGACCATTTTATTGAACAAAAAAAATATATATATGTGTGTACCTCCTGTATGGTGTTTATTTTAACCACCTAGTGATTAGCCCATTCCAAATGTAAATCCCTAGTTTCTGTAAAAGTTGCCTATCTCTGCTCGCTGTCTAAGTAGAGCTTTCCAATTAGCTGTATAGCCTGAGTTTACCAAACTATAAATGAGCTATACCTGTGCTGTTCTGAAGTGCTCACTTAAATGTGACTCTGCCAACCCCGAACACATTTGACAGCATCATTTTTTGCCACTTAACTCTTGGCAGTTAATCATGTCATAATGTACTTCATTAACTCTTTCCTTAAAAACTCCTGCTATTTACAGCTAGGGTCATATACAAATGCCTGCATGGCGTATGTCACCAGAGGGACAGTACTTATCTTCCCTGCTTGGATTCTTTGATGCATATCAGTTGGGACCACCTGCTTTTTCTTTAATAGACTCATTTTGTTAATCCTGACTTGCTCTCAAGTCAGTTTTGGTGATTCCCCGAGTGCTGACCTATCCACAATCCCAGTTATTTTATTTTAAAGTGGGCCTAGAACTGGGAATGCTCCCTTAGCATTTTAATGCTGGCATGTAATTTACCATAGTAGCCTTTGTTTTGCTAACATTGTTT
The DNA here is from genome assembly GCF_019279795.1 of Protopterus annectens. Classification (NCBI taxonomy): domain Eukaryota; kingdom Metazoa; phylum Chordata; order Ceratodontiformes; family Protopteridae; genus Protopterus; species Protopterus annectens. Next base: position 525,086,521 of record NC_056750.1, on the reverse strand, counting down.
TTATATTAAAATTTTCATGAATCTTCCCATTAAATGAAATAACTTGTGTAAATCTTACAACGGGCTAATTAAATACACTATCACATTATCTGCAAATAGCAATAATGTTTCTTCCTTCCCTTGCCACTTGCAGCCCCTTAAACCAAATTGGCAATTTTGTTTGTTTCAGTGGTTCTAAGTGAATTACAAACAGGAGCAGGAAAGGGGGTACATCCTTGCCTTGTTTTCCTGTACACATGAAAATGTGATGTCACTCGTCCATTTACTTTTACTCCAACTTTTGATCCCTTGTAGATCCCCTCTTAATATGTTAATCAGCTTTTTGGGCAACACCATTCTTTTCAACACCTTCTATAAATAACCACAGTGTACTCTGTTAAACGATTTTATTGCACCTCATGCCAACTTAATCATGTTATCTTGCTCTTCCTCTTCTTCTGTATTTATTATATTTGTCTTTAGAATATTGTCAGATGTTTGCCTGCCTTTAACAATTCCACATTGGTCCCCATTTATTATGCCATGCTATCCTTTCTGCCATTATGGCTGCAAGTTCTTCATAATTGTGATTCAATATGGATGTGGGTCGGAAATATCCTGGCAGACATAGGTCCCTTCCATTGTTTTTTTATCAACGAGATCACTGATTTTGCCTTCACTGTGGGGTCACCGCATTATCCAAAATATAGTTAAACAGATCATGCTATTTTGGGTCACATCTTCCCTGAATACCTTCCATAGTTCCACGTGGCACACATCTCAACCAAGGGTCTTACCCTTTGCTTGATTTTCTATCTCTGCTTTTATCTCCTGTGCCTTAATTGGTCTCATTAACCCTGCCACACTTTCCTCTGATATATTCCTTATTTTTAGACCCTCCAAAAACCTCTCTAATTCTCCTTTCCCTGTTCTGCCTTTCCTCTACTTTTTTCCTATGCTTGTATACATTATTATTTTTTATACCTATTTGTTGTTACAGCCTCATTGCTAAAGACGTCTGCTGTTTAAGACTGTCTTCCTCATACAATACTTTCAGTGCCACTGGTTTCTGTTCCATCTCAACTTCTTGATGATACCTGCATTCCTGTTTAATAATCCTTCTTGCTCTCTCCATTAGCTCCCCTTTTCTGCTCTGTAGATCTTTAATTATTTCTAACTTTTGCTGGTTAACCAATCTTAATTTTTCCCATTGTCCTCTCTTTTCCTCTTGCAGACTTCACTTTAACTATTTTTTTAATCTCTTCAACCAAAGTCCAGGGCGTCACCCTCCTGTTGGTTGGTAATTTCCTCCAGCATTAACTAAAATTTCTGTTTTCTCTTTTTGGACTTCAGCAAGCTGGCCTTAAATATCAAATGACTTTCACCCACCGATGGGAACTTGTAGTTCTATATCTAGTGGCTTGTGATTTGAATAAAGTAAGTGAGTAATGGGTAAATCTCTTTAATTCCTGTCTGTTTAGTCCCACATGAGTCATTCTGTAAATTTTTCATAATTCTTTTTAACATTTTTCCTTGTGGGGAGACCAAGGTTCTCCTTGGTCAGCCACTGACATCATAAGAAGTTTCTTCTACTATCCATTCCCTAGCTATGATGGCTATGCCTTGTGTGAAGGCAGTTATTTCCCCCATAAATTGCTTCATCTCACTCTTTGCTGTCTTAGCTGGCAGGTATAGGTTTCCCACAGTGACTCTATTTCTCTTATCACCCCTCAGAAATAAACACCTGCCCTGATCATCCACCCTCATTTTGTCTTCTTGTAGCTGTACCCCTCTCCTGAATAATGTTAAGGCTCCTTTCTTGCATCTTTCCTGTGAAAGTGTTAAATACCTTCTCAACAATCCTTTCTAATATTATTTCCATGTTCCTGCCTACACAAATGTGTCTCCTGCATTATTAGCATGTCAGTTACACTTCCTCCAACATAGTCCAATACCCTACTAAGCTTTCTCTTTCAGTAAAGCCACTTACTTTCCAAGATGTTATTTTCAGGCCCATTCATTGCTGATTTTCATAGATTTATAAGTTCATAGAAGGTTACTAGGCTAACGGCCCTTGAGCCCTTACAAGCCCAGCCATATTTATCCTAAGTTGCCTCAACTGTCAGTGGTTAGGTAAGTGAAATTCATGGATGTAAGAGTTTATGGTAGTTAATACCAACTTCCTCTGTCCAGGAGGGACATGAGTGCCACCCCAGGAATGAATCTGCGGTCACCCATCCATTGATCTAGGTTGTGTTTGAAGAGGGTCAGGGAGGAACTCTATTTCACATGAATTGAAACTGTGTTCCAGAGAAGTGTCTGTCTCTGAGAGATGTATCTGTCTCTCTAGCATGACCTATTCATGTCAGAGGCTAGGTTAAGATCCCTGGGGTGAAATCACCCACTTTGATAGTATGTGTCTTTTTGGTGAGGCAATTTGCTACCCATCTGGTAATGTAGGGGTTAATTCCCAATTGGGAGAGTTTCTCTATAATACCTGAGTGGGGGATTGTGTCAAATGACTTGGCTAGATCAAGATAGTCAGTATGCACTATCTTTCCCTTGTCCAGGCCCTTGATGACTTTCTCAAAGAAATCAACCATGTTTAACAGACATGGTCTACCTTTAATGAATCCGAACTGGGTTGGGTCTAGAGTTTGTTAGTAAGGTTCATACTGTTTTTTTTCCATGGTCTTGCAGATGAGACTAGTCAAGCTTATCGGCCTATAATTCCTAGGGTCAGATGATGGCACCCTTCGAAACATAGCCAGTTTGCAGGCTGTGGTTAATCAGACATCCAAGTAGGTCTGCTAGGTTGTATTTTAAGTTGTTTAAAAGGTAACCTGGGATGTGGTGTGGTCCCATCAATGTCATGCTTTTGGCCTTGGAGAGTGGTAAGATGACTTGTTCTTTTGAGACAATAGGCTGAGGAATGGTGGCAGGAATACTTTGGCGGATGACTGGACAGGACAGAATGGTGAAGTCTGCTCTAAATCTGTCAGCTAGCAGGTCGGTTATTACCTTCAGCTGAGTATGGATGGTGCCATCCACAACCAGTTCAGCTCATAGCTGGATATTCACTTTTAGATTTGGACATAGTTAAAGAATGCCTTGTGCTTATCCTTAGCTAGGGAGGTTATTTTTGCTTCATAATTAGCTTTGGAGGACCCGCTAAGATCTCTAAGTTGTTGGTTTAAGCTAGAGAGGGATTTCTTCCTCTGCTGAGCCAGTTCCCTCTTGTTCTTGGATATTAGTTTCTTTCTTTTGTTATATAGCCTGTTTATACTAGGGGTCCACTAAGGCTGGCTTTTTTTTTTTGGCAAGACCTGCTTTTAATCCAGTCAGATTCAGCCAGTTCTATACAACTGTTTAAGTGGTTATACAGGGCATTGGTGTGCACCTCTGCATAGGAGTCCATGTTATCTGTGTTTGAGGGGACTTTGAAACTTCTTATACCATCGCATAGTAGGAGATAATCTTTATTTATAACATTCTTAAGAATTTTTCAGCTTAATGAGGTATCTGGTCTCATTATTACATTGAATGAGACTGATTTATGGTCTGATCTTACTAGGGAGGACATCACATGGGGGAGGTGCAATGCTCTCCCATGTTAGTGAATAATATATCCAGGTCATTTGAGCCATTTGTGGGTGTGCTGACTAGCTGTTCCAGAGCATTTGCAACAAAATCCTAGAACCTCTGAGCCAATGTGTTTGTGGTCATACATCTTTCCCAGTTGATGGTAGGATAATTAAAATCACCTGTGAGTAAAGTGTTAGGCTGTATGGCAAATGACTCCAGTAAGTCCAGTTATGCAGTATGCTTTTCCTGTTTCATGGTGGGGACCTATATCTAGCTGATATGTGGTAGGAGGCTTTGCCTATAATTAATTGGACACCGAGTAGCTCAAGAGAGTCATACTGTTTGACCAGTCCCAAGGTGCAATTATCCTTAATGAAGATGGATACACATCATCCTCCTTTGGTTCTTTCACGCTCAGTTTGTGGTCTGAACGTATGGAAGGCATTGTAGCCCTGCATAGCTGGGGTGCTTTACACATCTATAAACCATGTCTCTGTGACTGCATAGATGTCACCATCTTCCAAAGTGAGGAGTGCTTCCAGGGAGTGCATTTTCTTGTTTAGACTCCTAGCATTAAGCAGCAGTATCTTGAGTTTATCTAGAGACTATTTTGTGGTGATGGGAGGTTGGTTACTTGGACACTGCCTAAAAAATGTGTAATAGGGCTGGCTAATGCCTTTGCCAGTATCCAAAAGCATAGAGGAGACAGGTGCAGACCATCTCTGTCAAAGCAGTATGGCCTGCCAACCATGTCTTCTAAGGCTGACCGATATTGGATCCCCTTGGACTGCAACACAAGCTAAGGCAATTGTTAGTCAATCATTTTTTGTTTGTATTGTGGCATCATCCTAGGAGAAAGAATACTGATTTAGGCTAGGCTTGTACCTGCTCGTGATATATAATCTGAGAGCTCAGTCATGTCTCTCTTCATATAGTCCAGTGAGGTATTTCTCAAGTCATTTACTCCCACATGAAGTATGAAGGAGTCATATTGGTACTTATAGGTTCATAGATTAGTACTAAGCTAACTGCCCTTGTGAGCCATTTTAAGCTTAGTCAGTTATCCCTTGTGAGACTCAAACCCTGCACTTTGTGCTTGCAAGGCAAACACCTTAATCATTAGGCCACCCTCCCCTCCCTGTGGTTGAGTGACTTGTCAGAACCTGGCACCTAACAGACAGCAAAACATATCCTGCTCCTGATCTAGCCTGAAGAGGAGAACAACCATGTCTCTCGCAGCGGAGTCACCTATGACCAATACATTAGGTTTTGTGGAGTTACGACTTATGGGCTTATTTTTTCAGCCACTGGTGGGTTTTTTGCATTATGTGTGTAAGTGGTTTACATTTGGGAGGCCCCAGATTTTTTGATAAGTTAGTAGTAAATACCTCATCATATGTGGGTTTATGTGTTGTTTCCTTATTTAATGCGGGAAGTGTTTACTTGCTGACAACTTGCTTGACATTGGATCTGTCCTTATGTGAGAGTCTTGCCACCAATTTCATAGTGTAACTACTCTCACAAAGTATTTGTTCATGAGTAAACGGTTGTCAGTATACATGAGACAGTTGTTACATTGCCTCAGGATGCCCATGCTTATCAGGCTGGCCAGAGAGATGACGGGCAGTACTAACTGCCACTGCATGAAGAGAAGAACCATGCAAATATGAGGCTTATATACAAGCAAAGAGAAACAAGTTTTAACAACCAATCAGGAAAGCACACAATACACCTTACACCAGCAAGCCCTAGCTCAGGCTGGTTAGATCAGGCTACTTCTACCACAAGGGTGCAGAAGACACCCTCTTAATGTAGAGTAGTTGGTTTAGAGCCCAAATCTTACAAGATCACACAAACTACAGCTAACAGACTACAGTGTAATACAGTGCAATTAACTACTTAAAGCAGCAGCAGATGGTAAATTTTTTTTGAAACTGCTAAAGGGAAGCCACAGTATATATGAGAAGTGCAGAAAAATACTTGGAGCCTTTTTGAGTGCTACACAGCTAAGATAGACAAGGCAAACACCCACTGCCACTAGATGAATAATCCCGGTCCTCCTAATATAAAAGCACACTAAAGGAGAGTCTGGAGTGGAATGCTACCACAAACAAACGTAAAAGATCTGGATACAGCAGTGTACTTTAAACAGTACAGTATTTTATTTTTCCATACGTCTTCACTGGTGCTTTTTCCTTTCGGTTCATCCCTCCTTTATTTAAATTCTGTAGCAACATTTGTGCTATTTTTGGTCTGTGGCAATTGTAATATAGGTACAACACAAGGGTTGGCAAAATCTTTTAAAACCTTATACACAACATGGTTTTGGAATTATTGATGCACATATAAACAATCAATATCTGAAGCCTAGAGGTGTCAGGAAGAGTTAACTGCAGGTGCACCTGGAGGTGTCACTCAGATGTAGAGAGTTAATTGTAATGTTGGAATATGGGGGTGGGGGATGGAATGTAAAAGTGCACTGATTATATAATATATGTAGAGGTGAATATTTCCCTTTTCTTTTGTATAGATGGATGTCTGGATTAATGCATTTGGCTTAATCTAATGGCAAGTGTTTTGTGCAAGCAAGTGTGTTTTAAAAATCAGAAACCACTGATTTTTGTATTTGCTAACCACAATTAGCAAATAAATGTTCAGTGTGAGTTGAGAAGTCTGCAGCTGAGGGCAGCTATACATTATGTTTTTATTTTCCATGAAAATAAGCGGACTAAAGGTGAAGGCAATAAATCAATTAATCTGTGCATTGTTAACTTTCAGAAATGTAAAATTAGAAAATGCAAGGGCAAGCAGCTCAATAAAAAAAGTTTGAAATTATTGAAAGTGAATAACAGCAGCTTTTCTGGTAACTAAATACTTTAATACATTTACTAGAACAGAACAAAATGTAGTTTTATTTAAAAAGAGACTTTTTTTCTTAAGGCTAAATGTTAATGTTTTCTGAAAACATACAAGCTGTTTTTCACATATGAAAAGGGAGTAAAGATAGGACAAGAACAGGCAGCACTTAGTGTAAGTAGAGCACAGGCTGTAAACATATGCATTTTGCATGTATAACCTGAGTTTTAGCTTTGTTAATGCCTGTGGGTGCAGCTGCTAATTTGGGACCACTCATATGAGGATAGTTAAACTTCAGTATTTGAAGATGTGCATAGATTTGTGTGTTTGTTTTAAGTTAATATGTTATAGTAGTGGTCTGGGTGTGTGAGTCTGCTTTTTTTTTGGAAATTATTCATGAAAACAAAAAAAGTCATGTAAAATGTGATATAGGTTCTAATGGAGAGGACAACAAACAACTGCCTAAAGGCTCAACATGCTAAACATTTCTGGATGTTCATAACATAAAAGCTGCAAATAGATATTTTAAAAAGCTGTCATATATAATAGGTGGGAATAAGAACTTTTTATTATAATGGCTACACTAAACATATTATTTTGGAATCTGAATGGCCTCACAGGTATAGTCAAAAATGAAAGAGTGTTAAATTATATTAAGAAATGCAGAGTGCAAATAGCTGTACTACATGAGAGACATTTGGAAAGAATTGAGCATGCGAATTTGATAAAGAAAGGATTTCATGATGGATATTCAGCAGGCTATCAGGGACAAAGGAAAAGGGGAATACTTATACTAATTGCTAGAGGAGCTCCAGTAGTGATAGAAGGAAAAAAAGGATAGTAGTGGTAGATTTGTGGTAGTAAAGGGCTACTGGCAAGGGAGGAGGATTACCCTGGCATGTAATGTAATCTAATCAGCTTTGAGCAAGGAATATTATTTAGAGGTGGGGACTGGAACTTGATTTTCAACAGTAATGATGTATTTGGGTAACCTAGAAGGGAGATATAAAAAAATGGTAGATTTCTGAAGAAATGTGTGAAAATATTTGGTATGGAAGATGTGAACTCATTAGTGGGAATACTAAGAAAATTTACATATTATTCCTCAAGGTACAATAACTGGGCTAAACTAGACAGAAATTATATTTCACAGGAACATGTGGTTTTAATTGAAAGCTTCAATACATATCCATTAACTATTTCAGATTATGCACCAATAACATGCAAATGAGAGACTAGCTCTTCCAAACTACATGCTGAAAAAAGATGATTTTAAAAAATGGGTATTAAAATTGAGAGTTATTAGGGAAGATAGAAATTTCTTCAGAAGTTGTAGCTAGTGAGTGGGATAAATGAAACTGGAGTTGAAAACTAGGGTAGAAACAATAGAAAAAGACATATGGTTAAGAAGTAACAAGAATTATTTTGTGGGACTGACAAAGGGTAAAGTATTGCAGAATAAGGTAACTCTCACTGATTAAGAAGGGCACAACTGTAGAGTGATAAAAAGAAAATAAGGAAGTATTTGGATAATATGCGTATGTTTAGAAAGATTGCTGTTAAGTAATTGTCTTAGTAATGACTTCAGAACACAAAAAAACTTTTAACACAATGACTTAGGCAACAGAAAGTAGAAAGGGTTATTGCTAAACATAGGGACCCTATAATAAAAATAACCAGGGGTCCTGTACGGTAGGAGATGTTTTAGAAATTTTATGAAAATTTGTATAAAGAAGAGGAATGTGGAAATCAAGAAAAAGCACAACTGGAAATATTTATGGAAGACTAAAGTATGCTTAGGTTGGAGGTAATTGAGGCTTAACAATTAATTGTTAAGATAGAAGTAGAGGACATTAAAATGGTAGCGTGTTGTAAATCTGCATGAAAGTGTCCAGGAATAGATGATATTACTGTGGAAGTTTGTAAGCTAGGAGGGAAGAAAACTATAAAGATCTGGAAGGGTTTTAACAGTATTTTAAAAGAAGCGGAGGCACCAACATCCTGGAAGAATACTGTGGTCACTGTAATAGCTAAAGATGTTTAAGACCCATCAAACCAAGATTTATATTGGCCCATTTCAATTTTAAACTATGATTATAAAGTACAAAGAAACTGATCAGAAAGCCGTAACTCTGAAACCAAGAACCTTATTAAAAAATGAATGATATTGTGTAAAAAACACAATTTAACAGACACAGTTAAATGCTTTCATCTGAACAGCAGACCTCTTCAGAACCATTCCCTCTCAGGAATACTGGGTGAGGAACTTAGTGTAACTAAGGAAATTACTTTTGGAGCTGGGATATGGGATCTGAGTTGCCTAGACATTCTAAGGCCTTGTTATGTTTAATTCTGGTGGGAGGCAGAAAAAGCAACTATTCAAAAATAGAAATCAGTGAATATTGTAACAGAGATAAAAGAATAGGAATAGGATCTTTTTAAAAGGGTAGAAATAAATTACATAGAAAAAAATGGAAACTGTGGGAACAATAAATGCAGAAAAATATTTTGGAGGGGGAATGAGGTTTAAGAGAAGGCAGAAATTGAATAATTTATGCAATATTCCTTATATTATAGGACAACAATACATGTGATGTATAATGTTTGTTAATATAAACTTATTAATATGGTTTGAGCACTTTTATATAAAAGTATGTTTGCCTATGTCACAAGTGATAATTCAGTAAAGGTGTTTAAAAAATACTGAAAGCTATGAAAAATGCTAAGCCTGTTGCATTTGCAAATATATTAGCTTGTTTTTACCATTAGCAAGCAATTTCACTGAGAAGCAAGAAGTCTGAAGCTGAAGGCAGTTAACCAGGGGAATTCTGTACGTTCTGTTCTGAGTGAAATTTACAAAGATTCCTTCATTTATCTGCTAGCAGTTAGCTGTATTTTGTTTCTCATTGCTGGCTACTTTTACGTGGAAATAAACTGTCTGGAGGTGCAAGCAATTAATCTTCAAGAGTTCTGAGTATTATTTGCTGAGGGAAATGCAAATTTTCTAGCATTTCAGTGAAAAATAAAGTTTGAAATTACGAGAAGGAAATAAGAGATAATAGCCTCCCCAGTAGCCTTAACACTTTAATACATTTAATAGAAAAAGTGCATCATTTAGTTTTATTTAAATGTATCCAGTGCACTTTTTTTGAGGGCTGAACGTTAATGTTTTCTGAAAGAATACTAGCTGTTTTTCACATTTGTGAGGGGAATAGAGAGAAGAGAAGGGAAGACAGCAATATGTGTAAGTGGGAGCTCAGGCTGTAACCTGAGCTTTAGCTTTTTAGGTTGGATTATGCTTTTGGGTGATTTGGGGAAGTTGTTCCTATCTGGAAGGTTAAACTTTAATGAAAATATACATAGCTTTGTATTTTTGTAAGTTAATCATGGATAAGGATGATCTAAAAATGTACTTAGTTTTTTTAGGGTTTTCCTTAAATCAAAAAGTCTTATTTTTTACTCAAATTATTTTTATTTTGCTGTAATGCAATAATAGAATGATACATTTTTATATAATTTTATATCATAAAAAATAAAAGCAAAAAGTCTTGAGAAATGTGACAGACTCAAAGGAGATGAGAAGAAACAACTGTATACAAAATCATCCTGCCATAAATTAATGTGCCACAAGTAAGATAAAAGTTGGAAATGCATATTCAAAAAATGTAATGTATAGTAAGTGGGATCAATAGATTTTTATCATAATGGCCACTATATCCATAGTATCTTGGAACGTAAAGACAAAAATGAAAGAATTTGAATTATATTAAGAAATGCGGAGTGCAAATAGAAATGCAAAGGATTTCAGAATGGATATTCTACAGAATGGCAGGGACATCTTAAATCTCTGTATGAGGCACTGTACAAGATTAGATATTTTAGTCTTTCATAATAACTTAAATTTTCACATCTCTGGATGTCCTTGGTATAATTTTGCTGTACTCTTTCCAGATTACTAATGCTTGTTGTCTTATAAGGCTTTCATATTGTTTTTTTTTAACAAGAAACATATTTATTAAATTATCACTTATGACATAGTCAGGCATACATTTATATAAATGAAAACAAACCATATCGACATAATTCCACTTGCACACATTTTATATCACTAACCATACTGACATAATTTTAGTTGCATACATTATACATCACTTATAATTTACCCAGTCATTGTCAAACATTACCTAACTCATTCAAATCCTGCCTTCTTTTAAAGCTCATTCCTCACCTGTATTGTTCTCACAATTCCCATTTTTTTCTTATTTTATTTGCTCCTACCCTTTTCTAAAGATCCCAATTCCGGGTGTTTTATCTATGTTACGATATTCACTACTTCTAGTACAGTTGGTTTTGATTTTGATTTCCATTTTCTAGTAATTGCTTTTTTGGCAGCCACCATAATTAGATTCAGCAAGACCTTACTATATCTAGGCAATTCCGATTCTCTATCAGCTCAGAAAAATCATTCCCCTAGTTGCACCAATTTGCTCACCAAGTATCTCTGATAGAGCTGTCTGCAGGGAATTTTTAAAGTCTACCAACTCCTTACACTCCCAGAAAATTCTTCCCCATTATACTTCCAACATTTGCTGTCTACCTGAGGAAAAAGTCTCTGGAGTCTGCTTGGGGTATAACACTATTTATGTAAACATTTCCAAGCAAAAATCCTAAATTTTCTAAATTTTGTTGCATATTTGACAGACAGTCATATACATCTCACCATTATTTCTTTGCAGTTTGCTTATCCAGTTTCTCTTCCCAATCATTTCTAAACTTCTCTGATTGATTCTTATATTTATCATGCAATATTTTATATTCTGTACTAATTATTCATTTTTAACAGCAGCTTATGTTCTAGATTCTACTAAAAACTCTAAAGGGGCTGTCCTTTCATTTAGGACCCCCCTGTTTATTTCTCTTTGCCTATGCTCTGATATCAATCCTTGATAGGAAAGGCAACCTCTAACCTGCAGTAATTCTTGGCATCTTCCTAGTCTGTTACCTTTCCCTCTCTAGTACTTTCTGCTACTTTATGAATATAATATACTGTATAATTATTGTTTTTCCCCTTAAAGGTCTGCATCCAAAATCCCAATCTGCCCTTGTTTCTTGAGCTCCCCCAGTTTCATCATAATCACATTCCACTTTGATTATAGGTTTCTGTTTGTGCTATGTATAGGAGCCTTAACTGTGTAGGTCTGAAATGCCCCATCAAATTGGATAATCCCAATCTGCCTTCTTCTATTGGAAGAATCAATTTATCCCACTTGACAATTTCCATCCTCCCCTCAAAGATAAAATCCTCCTCCTCTTAATTAATTGCTACCACAGCTTCTTCTCTGGTGGATAAAAATATGCCTGACTTTCCTGTAGATTGGTTATACATCACCATTTTTATCTTATCTACTCCTATCCTAACTGCTAGTAATTGATACTCGTCTACCTCTAACCTTGGCATATGTAATTCTTCCATAAACATTTCCATTTTTACTTTTTCTTGATTTCCATATTTCTCTTCTTTATACAGACTTTCACAGAATTTGCAAAATATCTCTAATACTGTTACATGATGTCTTGTTATCTTTCTTGTTATAAACTACGTAAGCTTGGTGACAGCTATTTTTAATTTCTGTCACCTGAGTCTTTGTGCTAAAAGTTTTTGTGCTCTGTGGTTATTATCAAAAAGTTGCTTAGCAGCAGTCTTTCTAAACTCATGCATGTTATTGAGGTAATCCATAATTTCTGTTTATCTTTCTGCAGTTGCCCCTCTTTTTCTGTGAGTCCCCCTATTTTACAATACTTTAATATTCCCCAGTCCCTCTAAATAAGTCTTGTTACTTTTTAATCATATCTCATTTTTTTTATTTCCACCATATTTTTAAATTCAACTTTAATTTTATCCCACTACCTAGCTATATTTTCAGTAGGCATTTCTATCTTCTCTGATAGCTTCTGAATAATTTCCACTACTCATTCCTTTCATTCCTTAAAGTCCTCTCTTTCCAACAGATAGGTGGGAAAGTAACAGTGTCTCATTTTTTTTTCATTACACTGTTTTTATTTTAGTTATTTTTGGCACATGATCTGAAATAGACATTGGGTACATAGCAGACCTTCAATTAATTGCACATATTCCTGTGAAATGTTAACTTTCTCTAGCCTAGCCCAGTTTTTGTATCTTGGGGAATAATATGTAAATTCACAACGAAGTCCTAGTACTGAATTCACATCTTCCATGCCAAATATTTTCATAAATGTCTTCAAAATTCTACCCTCCTTTGTTATATTTTCCCTTCTGGGCTCCCAGATACATCTTCACTGTTGCAAATCAAATTCCAGTCTCCACCTATAAGTAATATTATTTGCTAAAAGTTATTTCTCCCATAATTTTCTTAAGCTCCATTATAGCAGTTTTAGGTGGAATATAAATGCATGCCAGTGTAATCCTCCTCCCTTGCCATTAGGCCCTTAGTACTGCAAATCCACCATTACTGTCTTTTTTATCTTTTTACATCACTATTGGTGCTCCAATATAACATCTAGTTCCAGCTTTTCTGTTACATGCATATCCTGTTTGGCAGGTTGATCTTGTATACAGTTGCTTCATGTCATATCCATTTCAGCCTATGTCACATCTTACAAAACTTTTTGTTTTATTGAAAGCTCTCAAAAATACAAATCAAAAACACCTGCAATACTTCCCTAAAAGCTATTAACTTAAAAATAACAGACAAAACCATGTACATCTTCAAATATTGAAGTTTTACCCTCCTAAAATGAACCAATGTTCCAAACTGGCAGCCACACTCATAGACTTGAGTTAACCTAAAAGAAAGGTTATCCATGCTAAGATGCATGGTGTAGCCTGTGCTTCAACTATCTGTTGTCTGATTTTGTGTTATCTTTATAGCTATTGAAACTGAGTAAACAATTGAATGCTTTCAGAGAACATTATCTCCTAGCCATTTGTCTTTATCAGATTGTCTTCTGGAGACATGAGGACCAGATACAAAATTGCTGCTAAGCATACATTTACCTGCTAGAAAAAAGCATTGCAAAATTCAGTATTCTTTTTCGTTTAATTGCTTGCTCTTAAAACCTGTTACTAGATCAAGCTAAGAGCCCTTATCCAGTCATTCCTACATGCAAAAATGAAAAAGCACACTATTTTTTCTTTTGTCATGCTGTTTTAATCAGATGTTTGTTCTTTTTTTTACATTGCATTGCCTACATTTCTTAAAACTGAACGAGGAGAAAGAGAGGAGAAAGGAGAAAAAAAACAGGAGCACCTGTTTACATTAGTATCCCAATTACATTTGCAAATAACTATAAAAACTTTGTTTTATAAAATGGAAAGAAAATCAAATACCAGGTGGATGGCTGGTGTAATGGTTAAGGTGTTTACCTTACAGACACAAGGTGCAGGGTTTGATTCTCCCAGAGGGTAATTGGCTAGGCTTCAAATGGCCCACAAAGGCAGTTAGTCTAGTATTAATCTATAAAACTATTTACAATTTAAATGTACCGTAAAGTAGTACCATTAAGAAAAAAATTGTTTTACCTACAGTTTAGTTTCACCCTCCAATTCCACCCTCCCTTACAAGTTTAACAAAGTCCAAAAGAGTCCAATATTTCCAGATTTTCTTCTTCTGTCATGTTTCACAAATATAGTTATTCCTTTGTAATCCCATATTTGTCAATTTGCTAGTTACTGGTTTTATTTGTTCATTTCCATCTCCAAAATCCTGTCTCTGCTTTATTCCCAATGTACTTTTGATTCTTCTAGTTGGTTCTTGTGCTTTTTTTTCTTCTGTCAAGCATTTGCTATTTAAACATTATTAAAGGTTTCATCAGCACATTCTATTTGTGGTCTTTATTACCAGATGAACAAGAAGGAGAATCTCTTTCTATTTCACAGCTCACTTTGTGTTGGAAAACTTTGTATTTCCTCCTTAGTATGTACTTCATCAAAAAATGATTTTGTCCCTCCAGGGAAGAATATTTTGAAGATAGCTGGCTACAGCAGCTTGAATCTCATGCCTGCTTCTTAACATTCCCTAAATAGTAGAATAAATCTACTCCTCTCTTGCCTAGTGTACAATGACTAATCATTCCCTGCAAACACTGCTGTCTCCCAATATTAGTACTTTGACTTTCTGCCACAGTTTTGTCAGAATAATTTTCTTCTGTGGGTAGGATTGCATCCTTACTATTAAAGGTCTTGTGACAACCCACCATGGCCAACCAGTAATCAAGGAGCCCCAAGCTTCACCACTGGTACCTGTGGGGGAACGTTCACTCCGACAATAATAGGTACACACACACTATTTCTAGATGCAGCTTTCTTCATCAAGTGCAATTTCCCTTAAGAGCACACAGAGACCACACTCAGTCTGGGGCTGGTTTCTCCCTCTTTCTCCAGATCCCCAGTAAGATTTCCCACTGGCATAGTTATAGAGTTCAGATCTCAGCTGTGTGACCAAGCCAGGACCTCCAGCACCATCTCTGTCCAACCAGTGCTTTGTGTCCCTGCCCAAGTAACTGACACACACACAGTTTGATATTTGATTTACACACACACACCTGGGAATGGCTGGCATAGATTTGCTAGCTATTCCCCTTTCTGCCCAGACTGTAAGGTAGTTACCACTGCCACCAGTCACTCATCAACAGTACTTTAAGGCCATTGGCAAAGGGTGTCCAATCTTATTGTGTAGTGTTAATGTTAATACAAATGGTAGTTTGTTCAAAAGCAAGCTATTAGGAGTGGCCCACACAGTGTCAACAAATAAATATGCAAGTACTCTCAAAACTTAAATATCTCTACAGTGAGAAGCCACAATGAAAGGTTTGAATATATTTAATAATAAATAATAAAAGAGCAGCACAATACTAAATGTAAATTCACAGTGACACCAGAGTTCAATATCACAGGAACTATTTAAAATAACATTGCATTAGAGGCTCACACAAATAAAGAAAACCAAAATCTAAACTAAGCTTCACTGTATTCCTGACTATGTCTAAGAGAATTATACTATTCCCTAGTAACTAACTATTAGATCAAGGCAGATGTGGTGAATGGCTCTTGTTGTTGTTGTCAGGTCCAAAACAGAATGCAGAATACTCTGTTTCACTAACAGACTTCTCAAAATATTATCTAAAATATTACTGCTGGGATAGCTTGCAGAATGACATCACTTTGTGTCATCTGACTTCTAGTTCCCAGGCAAAACCCGCACTGCTGAAGCTGATAGTATTTAGTATTTACATGTAAAAATACTCATAGAAGGGCTTTTGCTCAGATCTTTGGCAGATACTGGAAGTTATAAAACAATTACATTCCACTATGCTTCCAAAGTAGCAATTATTATACACTAAAGACAGTACACAAAACTTCCTAGTACAGACTCTGTGTCTCTAGCTGCATTGAAACATCTTTATGGTGTAGCCTGTAAAGTAATCTAATTTCAGATATTTTTCTAAAGTTTGTTGGACTGAAGTTAACCTCCTATATTCCAGTTTCCACTGTTAAAATATATACATTTAAACAGTTACAATAGTGTATGCACATTTTCTTCCAGCAGGGCACAATGTGGATACATTTTAAACACAGCACTTTACAAATACCTTTTCAACGCAAACATCTGTACAGAGAAGTTTGATATACACATGACATACAGTTCTTATACATTTGTAACACAGGCATCTTTTAAAAATTAGTTTGATATTCACAAATGTCATATAATTATTTACAAAATTCCAGCTAGCTGTGCTGTCAGTACCTCCTTTTGTCACAGGCCTAGGTTGCTTTCTCATAGCCAGGTTTGGAGCATGCACACAAAGTGCCCTTTCAGTTAACAACTGCCGTGGAATACCAGTCCAAGTTGTTTATTTCTGCTTTCATAAAATTATTACAGTCTGTTCCTTCCAGCTTCTCTGGTACAGCAGAAAAACTCAGGTTTTCCCTGCATGCCCTGTCCTCTAATTCTGTTTTTTTTTTAATCTCTTCTTGAGCAGTCTCATATTCAGCCAGCCTTTTCTTCATTTTGACCTCTGATTTTTGCACTTTTGTCACCTCATCTGAATATCTTTTTAAAACTTTTTCCAATGTTTTCCAGCATTTTGTTTGAGTTGATGTACTCCATCAGTGTTTTGTTTATTTTAATCAGGTCTGTTTACAGTTGTCTTATACTTTCCTCTAAGTTACTGGAAGTCATATCTCAAGCTTGCACTGCTCTTTGCTGAACAGCTGCAATACTTTTCCTAGTCAGTGTTTTTCCTCACTTTTTATAGCTGATTTTCTTTCATGTCCTCTATATTTCTTTTTTCCTGGCATCCAGGCAGTTCACTTACTTGCCAGTTATTGAAATTTACCCAGGAATATAAATAATCTGGCTTTCTCTGCTAAGTTTCTGTTTTCACATTGGGTGAGCTAGAATTAAGCTGTTACTCAATGTGCAGCCATCTTGGAAGTCCAAGACTTCCATATTCTTATTCCATTCTCAGGTTTGGGTGTAATGTAACAAACAATGACGTCACCATTTCTGACTTCCTAGACGTTATAAATCAATGAGTTCTGAAACTATGATTAACCAGTTGGTTGATGTGAGTAAAAACACTGAAAGCTGGCTCTACCTATATACCCAGGTTCTTAAATGATACTGTTTGAATCACTGTGCACTATATTAAATATTCATGTTTCACTTTGTCTCCCAAGTCTCACATGCTTAGTTTTTCATGTATTTATCAGCATATTACTCATTTGCCAAAATGGTTGGTTTAGTCAAGTGGTTTTGCAGACATGCCCTATCTCTAACACATGTAATCAGTTTACCAATTTTTCCAGTCTTCTGCATACAGTCTGTAGAATATTTCAGATCAAAAGCTAGATCTGAAAGATTCAGTCTAAATAAGTAGGGGCCTAGGACAGAGCCCTGTGGGACACCCAGAGTGTAACCAAGAATTTCACCTGTTCAATGGCTGGATGATACTTGCCATGTCATATTTGTAAGCCATGCAGTTATCTGTCTTATTAAGAGCACATCAATACCTAGTTGTTTTAATTTATCGGTCATTGTTTTTTGTATAACCATGTCAAGTTATATTATTTACATCATAGCACAATTCTTCATATCTGTTATTATATTGTTATAGAACATCATGTTACAGGTGGTAATGGATCTGTTTTCAACATATTCATTCTGATATGTGCTTTCAAGTCCCTGCCATTTCAATTCTGACAGTAGCCTATTCAGTATAACCTTCTCTATTATTTTTCCACAACATGAAAGTAGACTTAAGGGTCTGTATGACTCTAGGTTTGTCCTATTCCCTTTTCTCTTAAAGACACTTTTAATAAGTGCGCATCTCCAATCTTGAGGAATCTCACCATATTTATATGACATAATAAGTAATATATATAATGGTACTGTAACCTCTTGCTGAAGTGTTCTCAGGTCATTATTACTAATTCTGTCTCTTCCCTGTGCTTCATTTGGATCCAGTTTGCATAGCTCATTTTCAGTATAATCTAATTTGATTTCAGTATCATAGGTTACCAGGATGTCATTAGGATAACTTATCACCCCCTTTTATGCAAAACAGTTTGGCTCCACAAATTTTGTAAATATATCTATAATCTGTTGTGCCTGAGAATAAATTTTAGAATCTACACACTGTTTATCAATTTGTATGACTTTACTCCATCCACATCGTATGCATTTATAAAATTGTTTCCTGTTATCCTCAATATCTTTATATAAACTTTCTTCAGTTTTTTTTCTTGATCTCGTCTCAGACTATACTAAATTTGATTTCCCAGCATGTTTATTTCAGTTTTCAAAGTTGTAGTTTGCCCTCTTTTCCATTTCTTATATTTTTTGTCTCTCACCTTAAACAAGTTTCTTGTTCTTATGGAAATGTATCCTGCTGATGTTGTATGCCTAGATCGTGGTGTTGATTTTTTTTATTTTTTTTTGCATTCAAACAATTTCTCTTTCAAAGTTGTTCACATTATTTCTGTAGTTTTTCACCTGAATGCATCACTTCAGTTACTTTACATAACTGTTTTACTTCTATATAATCTGTTATTAATCTTCTGTGCATTGCTTTAGATTTCAGTTTGGCAGACTTATCGAGCAAGAAATTAACCTATGTAACGCCGTGATCACTGCACATCACTGGTGGTAAAACATGACATGAAATAACAGCAATTTCTTAAAAAACACAAACAGTGGACACAGACAATATCTAGTATATTTCATTCCCTGGCAGTTTTTTACAGTCTAAAGCAATTGTTGTTCCTGAACATGCATTGTGAATAATTTCCTTACTAATGTTGTTGAATTAATATTATTCCAGATCTATATTAACAGACCGAACATTCAAAACTGTGAATACAACAACCGCGGCATGTAAACGCCGAACAGCAGAAATAGTAAAACACGTAAACATCAAAATACAGAATGCTGAACACATTTCTGCAAGCAACAGCACCATACAGGTAAGTAAAACTTACTTAAACCCCCTGCACCCCACACACCCCCTACTTATATATACCAACTCTGAGATCACACTACAGTGGGGAAAAGGATATATTTCCTCTTCCCAGTGATCACCCTGCTAGCCAAGGAAATATGTTCGGTGTTCCATATTTCGATGTTTACGTGTTTCGCTGTTTCAGCTGTTCGGTGTTTACATGTCGCAGCTGTCATATTTGCGGTTTTGAACATTCGGTCTTATAATATAGACCCACATTATTCCAGTCTGTTTCTGGTAAATTTATGTCCCCAGCCAGAGTTATTCTTCCATCCTGTGTTTTATGCAAGAAATGTGCGAATTCCTCTAGGTCATCATCACTTGACTTTAGTGGTCTATACACTCCAGCAATTGTTATATGCTCCAGGGTTGTCTTTATTGCCACAGGTACACAATCTATAGTACTGGTGTTATCAATGAACATGTAGTAATCACAGGTCTTATAATTATCTTTAATACCTATCATAGCACCTCTACCTGATTCTTGTTAGAATATCTGTTACAGTAAAAACATTTATACCCTGACAGAACTGGTTTCCAGTAATGTCATCACATAGGTGGGGGTGAGTCATTTACAATACCATTGCACACCTCTTATAAGCTGAACATATCATAGGAGACTTAATAGTAAAAACCCTTACCAAAAAACAGCATATTCAGTGCTGCAGGAAATCTGTCCCTTGTCTACATTTCACAGTTCCAATCTTCTTTCCCTTCTTACTTCAAGTTGGAACATTCAAGGGACAGTACTCAGCATGGTGATAAAATCATATGCCTCAAACTGTTTCAGTCCCTCTTCCCCTTCCAAATTCCTCAAGGTGGCCCCATCAGGGGTGCACTACCAGGCATGAAGGCTGAGGCAAGAAAGTGGAAGGAAGAAAATGAATACCTAAAGTTTAGAGGTGATCATGATACATTTAGAGAATGCAGGCCACAAGAGATGAATATCTCATAATCATCATGAGAGTGTCACTTGTAGAAGTAGCAAAAATATTACAGGCAGCTCAATTAGGCTGATTGTGAGCTGTGGTGGAAAGATTGGGTTGTGGGCAAGCTAAGTTAGAGCTGAGCATGAAATGAGGTAGTTAGAAGATGAAGTGAAATGGGGAGAGTGTAGGGCAAGTCGTAGCCATACAAAATGCAGAGATAAAGTAAACACTACATGTAAGGGCAAGCACCATGATCATAGCTTTCAAATGTTATGAATCATAGGTTCATAGGTAGGTACTAGGGTATCTGCCTGAGGGAATTTATAAGCCTAGCCAGAGTGTGTCAGCTTTTGCCGCCCCATTGATTAATTAACTGAGCCTCTGTCAAGATGAGCCAGTGAAGTAATCCCAGGGGTGTATTTTCTGATACCCATCCACTCATCAAGGTTTCTCTTGAAGAGTGTTAGTGAGGTGCTCTGCCTAATGTAGTTAGGAATTTTGTTCCAAAGCATGGGGAGTCTCTGTGACAGGAATCTATCCCTCTGGCATGTTCTATTTATTGTTGTGGCAAGGTTTAGCTCACTAGAGCGAGTGGCTTGCAATGACTTGGATTTCTTTAGGTGGAGCATGTCCATCAATTCTGAGTTGGACATGGCTTTGTAAGTCAGGGATAGCTCACCTCTGAGTAAGCGATATGCCACTGAGTACAGCCGGAGCTTTTCCAGTCGGGCTGCAAAGGACATATGTTTGAGGCCAGTAATCCTCTTGGTGAGGTACGTTTGTGGACTTTCCAGCTGTTGGAAGTGTCTTGTGAGGTACATCCAAAATGGGGCATTGTACTCTATGATGGTTCTGATGAGTGACGAGTAGAGGGGCACTATAACCTCTTTATTTCTAGATGTGAACCCTTTAGTAATTAGATGGGCTACATAGAAGGATTTCCTAACTACTTTGGCAATATGATTGTCAAAGGAGAGATTACTGTCTACCTGGGTCCCCAGATCTCTTATTACCTCTTCTGTATTAAGGCGGCTGCCACCTTTGTGGTAATTCATGGGTGTTTTGTTTTTCCCAAACGGGATGACTATGCATTTTTTGGCATTTAGCTTGAGACCATGACTTTGACACCAGGTGTCTGTCTCAGTAAGGCCCTTTTAGAGAATGTCCATGTCAGCTGGAGAGTCAATTATGGCTCCCAGTTTGCAGTCATCAGTGAACTTGGTTAGCCTTAGTCCTCCTGTGTTTGCCTGTACTTCTGAGAAGTATATGCTGAACAGTAGGGGTCCCAGGACTGAGCCTTGTGGGACACCACTTGTGACTGGTTTAGAGTTGGACCTGGAGCCCGCTATTCTTACCGTGTGAGTTCTGTCTGTAAGCCAGTTGGCAACCCATCTTGTGATGTAGGGGTTTATGTTCAGGCCGGTCAGTTTTTCTGAATTCCCGAGTGGGGAATGGTGTCAAAAGCCTTGGTGAGGTCAGGGTAGGCTGTGTGAACCACCTTCCCCTCATCTGTGGCCTTGGTGACTGTCTCGAAGAAGTCAACCAGCTACTGCCACCCACACAGACAACACAGACAACCCTCTCCTCCTACCACAAAACAGGTAGGCCTGATGTTAGTTGCACATGGATGATCTTAGAGGTATCATGCTGCCTGCCCCATTCAGACATGACACTGATTTTTTATATATCTTTCTATCCACTATTTCCTGCCAGTCATCAACAATCCTGTAGTCAGTCAGTTAATTTGTTCTCCTGTTAGTTTACAGTCAGTCATGTTATGACATTAGTCAGGTGGCTATCTAATGTTTTCTAATTTTAAGTCTAACCCTTCCTCTTTGCAGCCAGAGTGCATGCTTACTTATGCAGTGACTTGCAATGAATTCCACTATGGAGATGCAAGTTACTGCACATGCCCAATAAGGCTACTGTGCAAATGTGGCTTGGTAGAGCCAAATGCATGCCCATGGCTTATCTGCTTCAATGTACAATACTTTCATTGCAGTATTTACTCATACATTTGTTAAGAACTTTCAGCAGTTTTAAATTGTAATATTAAATATTTATGTGAGAAATATTTAAAGGCTAGCGGCAGTACTGATTATGACTTAAATGCTTTAAAAAAATGAAAGGAAACTCCAGGTGATAAAACTCACAGATGAAAGAAAATATTGTAATTGAAAAGTATATTAATATACCTAGTGAATATTTATATAACTGCAGTACTTATATAAGGGTAGCATGTGCTGATTATACTTTTGCAAATACTTCTGATTCAAGGTCATACTCATCAACATTACATCAAACCAAACTCAAGCCATTTTATTACAGAAGGAAAAAAAACGACATATTGACATTTTGCTGTAAGTTCAGACTTGGTGAAACATATACAGGATTTTGTCACACATTGAAAACATCTTATTTTGGCACATTTCCATTATTCACATATTATACCTACTACATCTTTCAATACAATTCAATTTTTGTTTGCCAACTGTTTATTCCTGTCTCTTTTTTTTCATAATGTACCCCATTTCTGTTTTAACCCAGCTTCTGCTGCCATCACATCCCACTACCTGTTTATATCCCTTGTCCTTTCTTTTCCAGGTATATATATATTTTTAATACATTAATTTAATTCATTAACTGTTTAAAATCTCTGGGCCAGCATTGCCAAGTCTCAAGATGTGGAGACCGAATAGCCAAAAATATCGACTTAATTATACTAAGACCGAGATTGCTATTTCTCAGAATATTCTCTTTTCCCTGAGGTATAGTGATCTTAGAGTTGGAATGTATAAGTTTGGTGGTGTGGGAGGCTTGCTTCCTTATAAAAAACAAGTTTAAAGGAGAAGAGTAATATTTGATATTCTCTCTTCCCCTACATTTTAAGTCTTATTTTCTCCTGTAACTAGGACTTGGTAGTTCTAGTGTTTAGATTTCAGTAGGGAGCTGATACAAACTGATTCTTATATTACAGATTTAGATGACTTTTTGCAAATGATTATATTTTCTCTGAGCAAATATTTTGGTTGACTTCATATTTTATTATATAGAAATATTCAACATACATTGGGTACAGAAATTATTCTGCTTTTTTGGCATTATGCTCTTTTCAGTTTACATTGCTAAACTTGTCTTTTTTGTTTAAAAAATAACTTATTTTTTTCTTTTTGATGAGACATTATACAAACAAGTTAAAAGAACTGCCATGGCTGCCTCCTTTATACCTTGTTATGCTAATTTAGTAATGATGCTGTTTGAATGTGAATATATTTGTCATTTTTAAATCATAATATTGTTTCTTATTTTTAGATATAGAGATAAATTGATTTTTGTGTGCATAGGACTAAAATCCTCTGTGAATGGTGTTTTGAAAAATCATTGCAATGTATCTTTTACTTTTATATATAGAAGGAACAGATAACATTATTTAGGTTTAACTTGTCTGGGTAGACCTAATAAAAACATAGCTGCTACTTTATTTTTTGATTTATATCCAAAATTAACATTTATAATTAACTTTTTACATAGGAGTAGTTTTTTTTTTTTTTAAACAAGAAAAGATCTTTATTGAATTATCACTTATGACATAGACGATCATACATGTATATAAATGAAAAGAAACCATATTGACATTTTCAGTAACAAACATTATATATAACATATAATCTTCTATACATTCATTGTCAGTCAAGCATTATATAGCTCAGTCAAATCCTCCATTCCTTTAAAACTCATTCCTCCTCCAAAACATAATTCTGCATGGATTATTCCCAACACTTCCATTTTTATATGTAATTTGTTCCTGCCATTTTCTAAAGATCCCACTTCCATCTCTTTTATCATTTTTGCTATAGTCAGTACTTCTAGTATGATTATTTAAGGTTTTGATTTCCATTTTCCAGTAATTGCTTTTTTGGTAGCCACCAGAATTAAATTAAACTCATCAAGGCCTTATTATGTCTAGGCAATATGATTCTGTATCACAGCTTAAAAAATAATTTCCTTCATTACACCATTTTACTCGCCCAGAATTTCTGACAGAGTAATCTAAAGGGAATTTATAAAGACTGTCAACTCATTACAGTCCCAAAATATATTCCAAATTATCTCTTGCTTCCCCATGACACCTCCAATATTTGCAGTCTACCTGAGGAAGAATTCTCTGGAATCTGCTTGGGGTATAATAATATCTAAGCAAAGACTTTCAAAGAAAAATCCTAAATCTTCTAGACTTTGTTGCATATTTGGGAGTCCTCTATATGCCCTCCCATTGTTTATTTGTGAATTGCTTATCCAGTCTCTCTTGTCAATCCTTTCTAGGGTTGGCCAATTGATTCCTGCAGTTATCATGCAATATTTTATATACCCTATTAATTATCCCTTTTTAAAGAGCAGCTTCAGTTCTAGATTCTATTAAAAACTCTACCAGCACTGCTCTTTCACTTAGGATCCCCCTAATCCTTTCTCTTTGCCTAGATTGATTCCTGCAGTTATCATGCAATATTTTATATACCCTATTAATTATCCCTTTTTAAAGAGCAGCTTCAGTTCTAGATTCTATTAAAGACTCTACCAGCACTGCTCTTTCACTTAAGATCCCCCTATTCCTTTCTCTTTGCCTATACTCTGATATCAATTCATGATAGGAAGGCAATCTCTAACCTGTAGTCCAAATGTATTCTTGGCCTGTTCCCATTCTATTACCTTGCCCACTCTAATTATTTGCTCCCAATACCTTGGTTTCTTTGCCAGTTTTCTCCAGTAAATTCCATCACCTCTATTGCCTAGTCTCTGTATCCTTAATTGCAGTCACCCTATTGACAGAATCACCTTTCTACTTAGATGCAGTTTTCATCCTTCACATATGATGTTTTCTACAACATGGTGAATTGTTACAGACTTGCAGAGCAAGCAGCCAAAAGGAGAAATTTCTGTCTGAAACCTTGAGCATTAATAATGAAACATGTCCAGATTTAGAGGCTGTATCCTAGATAATATAACAAGTACTTAAATCAAATAAATAAAATTGTCAGGGGAAAAAAACTTTCAACAAAGGGTTCAGCGAGCATAATTTACATAAGAAGTTAAAGGAATCTTATAATAATTCTGGAAATGTTATAATTCCAGTTGTATTCTTTAATGCAGTGCAATGTTTTGTCAGAAGAGCTAGTCAGTTTTGTCAAAGGAGACTCTTCAATACTTTTATAAGATGAAGTTTTAAGCAGTAAGCTATAAAGATATCCAAATACCTTGTATAGCTAATAATATTGGAAACCTATTTAATGCAGGAGTAAGTCACCTGAACCCCCCCCCCCCCAATGTAGGGGTCAGTGCTCCCACATACTCCTGCTAATTGTATATACCAACTCCCAGATTAACAACAATGTGGAAAGGGCAAATTCCTTTTTCAGTATTTTGAGTTTTTGACCAAATGAATTCCATCCCCTATGTTTACTATAAGAAGGGCAAAAATCTAGGAGAATATTTAATTTGCAGTCATTTTGTGAGACATTCTTTATTGAATACCATATTGCCAGCTGTTTTAAAGGTATTTACCCATGTGGCAGCTGTAGCGATTGTCATTCTGTTTCACAAACATCTAACAAAATTTAAAGTTATTGTCAAGGGAAGGTTCATTTGTTTCTGCCCTCAGATGTTGCTGTGACTACAAGAAATGTTAAGGTTAGGCTACAGGTGCATATGAGAGATATTAAGAGAAATAAGGTAGAAAGTTCTGCAATGAAACACTTTGGTAACATTAGTTGCCTGATGAATACGATATTTGAGCACTTTACATATTAGGAGACAAGTGATAGCTGAAAACTATTCATTGTAAAAAGACAGTGTGTTTAGTTTAAAATATATGCTTAAACCAAACTGTTTGAATGCTGATTATAACTGGAAAACATTATGCTGTGAAGCTGTTGCTATTACTAGTGTTTTACTGATGTTAATTGTTGAGCTGTGTTACTTAATTTTTCTTGATTTCTTATTGGTCTTTTATAATTGTACTTTTGGATGTTTATTCCAGTTATCAGTTTGATTTTAATCAGAATTGAGAGTTGTGCTGCAATGTTATGGATGGTGTAGTTAAAAGAGGTTTGTTTTATCAGAGGCTTTTCATTGTTTTTATTAATACTTGATCATTTTTAGCCTTCCCTTTCCCCTCAGCAGTTGCTGTATATTCCCACAGAAACAATAGCTTGCAGTATGTTCCCTTGTGGGCATACAATTTCCTTCAAATCACTCATGAAGTCTACCATGTAAATATAATTTGACAGAGCTAGACACATGCCCTGACTCATCCTCTGCATGGTATCTCTCTCTGTCTCTCCAGAAAGTGCTGGTGTTGCAGCTAGTCAGCCTGCAACCACCCTACCTTCCAAATCAGGTGAGCTGGCACTGGCTGCTCACTCCCATCATCACTGCTGGTCCCTCCAGTACTTGCTCCACTAATAGGTCTCAGGGTATCTGGGTCATAGTCAGGACATCCCTATGAACCATAGAGTCAAGATAGCACTATGATTTTTCACCCTTGAATTTATTTTTACTCCTCCAAAATTTTGTAACTTAGAGTACAGAGTATTAAAAAAAATAATCTACTTAAAGATTCATTTTCTAAGAAAATTTTTATTAATTTAACATATTTACAGTATATACACAGGAAGAAATTCAACATCACAAACTGTTATACAATGTTAGGAATACAGTGAATCATCAAGGTAATCTTATACAATTAACACATTAAGAGTTTTGGTATTTTAGTAGCAACATTTCAAAGCTATCCCAACCACTAAAAGTCTTAGTGTGATTTATGGATCTTAGTGTGATCACTTCATATTCAGTTTTACATACTATTGCTGTTAGTTTGAGTTTGATTTCCAATTTTTGTATTAACTTTTCCACTACTGCCTGTAAACTCCAGAAGAGTTTTTTGTCCTTTACAGATAAAGGAAGTGGAAAATTCATTAGTATTATTAATCTAGTTAAATATCAAACCATAACTCCCTAAATGCATACTTATCTCTTCCCAATAAACATTTAGTTTTTCGCAATCCATAAACATGTGCATGCAGTCAGCTTTTATCACTTTACTACATCTCCAAAAAACTGAAGAAGTCATTTACTAAACATGGAGATTTTATAGGGTGCAACAAATATTCTATGTATGTATTTCCACAAAGGAAATTTCCATTCTAATCTTGAACAACTTTGACTGACTGATTTAGGTAACAAAGTTTTATTATCATATACTGAGTCACTCAATCTACTACTATTTAAAAAATTCCAGAGTTTTGCATCAAAATTATTATCTATAATTAACTTATGTAGTCTGGACAAGCTTCCTTTGTAGATCAGTTTACCTTCAATGATAGCATTCATATATCCATACAATGTGGAATAGTGTTCTGTTGATAGTCACTCATATTATCTACAAATTCATTTAATTTCTTACTGATGGAGAGTAATAACTGGTTAACAGATTTGTGTAACTTATAATCTTTCGTTAAATATTCTGGTGTCTTATCTTTTCTTTTTTCAAAGCAATCAGACCATAATGCTAATAAATTCCTTTTTAATAAATTCATTTTAACATTGTTCTGAGTTTCCTGAATTCTAGAGGTGTATGCAGTGGCAAAACACACAAATTTCCATGTTTATATTACTGGAGTTTTAAAAATAAATTTCTTAACTGTTTTAAGAATTGATTTCATATTTCCAGCATTTAAATATTGAAATGAATTTCCTTCTAAGGTAAATTTTATTAACCAGATGAAAGAATTGTTACATGTTTCTAATTTGTCATACTGATAAACTTATAAATATTTAGTATAATCTGTACCTGAATGGTTTTCCATTCACTTGTGTAGGGTGACTCTATCCAGAATACAATAGAGTTAAAATTTGCAACAATATAATAAGATTTCACATCTGTGAAGCTAATACCACCATACTCCCATAATCTTATATGATTTCTATAAGAAAGTCTCTTGCTTTTCTGGGTACCATAAAAATGAATGGTATACATATATACATATATATGTACATATATATATATATATATATATATATATATATATATATGTTCACTATAGAATACTGAAATCCCGAATTTCAGTATTTCAAAATTCTATAGCCGAAAGCTTAAAATTGCGAAACACCAGAAGCGCGAAATTCAAAATCCCAAAGTTCGGAGCTTCTGCTGTTGTGGTGTGTGAATGGATGGGTGTAAGGTCAGGTAAGTATGTATGATTGTGTTGGTTTGGGGCTTTAGTGTATGTTAGTGTGTGTTCTGGCTGTAATATGTGTGTGTGCAAGGGGCTGTGAAATGTGTGGGTGTGAGTTACCTTTGTGTGTGTGATTGTGTGATCTCGGAGTTAGTATATATAAGATAGGGGGTGGGGGCATAGCCCCCCACATGGGGGGTGCAGGGGTGCTTGCCCCCTTCTTGTCTGTAGTATAAGATTGCATGTTTGATTGTGGGGGGACATTGTGTGTATGTGTGTGGTGTATTTGTAGTGTGGGTTTACGATTTTAAGTTTTGCATTTATGGGTTTTGGGATTTTAAGCTTTCGGCTATAGAATTTCAAAATACTGAAATTCAGGATTTCAGTATTTCGGGATTCTATAGTGAACACACACACACATATATATATATATATATATATATATATATATATATATATATATATATATATAAAATGTTAAGTAATATAATAATTTTAATAAGTATTAATCTATCCTCAAAAGTAAAAAAAAAAAGTAATTCCATTTTTAATAAGAAGTAGCACTTCCTCAGTTTTTTCAAAATTATTAATAATCTTATTCACATCTTGATATATTTTTATTTCTAAATAGTTTACTTCCTTTCTTTCCCAATTATATTTGTTTATCTTTAAACTTACTCTCTAGTAATTAAACACTAAAGCTTTAGTTTTATTATTGCTAAATTTCAGCAGTGATGCTTCTTGAAACTTCAATTTCCTTATCTAGTTTTTGATTGAATATTTAAATCTCAGTAGTTAGTAAAATATCATCTGCAAGAAGCTGTATTTTAGATTGATAATCCTTGTTATTTGAAAAGCCATATTTTTTTATTGCTTCTTATATGGTTAGCTAACAGTTTGATAACTAATGTAAACAGTAGCTAGGACAAGGGACACCCGTATTTTGTGCTTTTTTGTAAAGTGAATCCTTGAGAAATGTAAGCTCCAGTTTTAACATATGTTTTAGAGACTCTATACAGGTTTTTTAACATTCCAATATTTTTTCTGTAAATGCAAATGTGTCTAAAGTTTTAAATAGGTAACTCCAATCTGTAGAATCAAAAGCTCTCTTGATATTTAAACTAATTAGGGACAATTTCTTGTCCATTCCTTTTGCTAAATCTAACATAGTTACTACATTTTTTTATATTATATATTAACATATTGACTATAAATCCTGATTGATCTTTATCAATAAATGTATCTACTATAGCTCATAATCTTGTAGTAGAGATGGAAATAAATATTTTATAGTCTACATTTAAAAATGAAATAAGTCTATATAAGCAAACTAGCTTATTATCCTTTCCTTGTTTATGTATAGGTGAGGTTACAGACTATTTTATGAGGGAGAAATTATTTTGTCACTCTGTATTATCCTGAAAATGTCACTCAGTAATTCTGAAGTATTTTATGGAAGCAGAATATATAATTCCATACTTAAACCGTCTAACCTTGGAGTTTTACCATTTTTTTCTTTTTTTAATTTTCTTTAACTTATATAAGGGTAATAGACTTATTCAGTACAGATATCTTTTGGCCATTAAGTTTATTGATAACATTTTTCTTTAAATACTTTCTAATTTTGTAATCATCAGGATTTGTTTTATCTTTATTAAGATCCTCCTGGAATTTTTTAAAAAATATTACGCATTTCCTCTATGTCTGAAGTAAGCTTATTAGTGTGAGAATTTTGAATATTATTAATTTGTGCCTTTTTGCTTAACATCTTACTTCTATGTAATTTTTTTTAAGTCTTCGCATGACTGTGCAATTTATTTTTTCTAAAACTATCTCCACTTTGTGTTAAAACTAATATTTTGTCATTACTTTTTAATGACTTCAGAATTATCTAATTTCGTTGTTGTTTAAATCTCACTTCATGTATTTCTACAACTCAGTATCCCACTCTTTCATTTTATTACTATCCCATCTTCCTAGTCTATCTTTAAGATGCATTTTAAGGAGTCCTATAGTATAATTTTACTAAATTAACCATTATCATTCAAACAAATCTTGATTTGTTCCTTAAGGTAACTCTTAAATTATTTTAATTTCATTAAATATGATGAGTTTCTGTAAATAATCTGAAATTTCATTGTATCCATTAATATATGACCTTACTGCATTATGATCAGATAAAGGACAAGGAACAGTTTTAAAATAATTCACTTCATTAAGTAAATCTGTAGAGGCATAAATCCTATCAATTATAGTTTGCATCCCATGTGCCTAAGAATAACAAGTGAAGAAAAATGACCTATCTTCTGCTTTTACTATTAAAGCAATTAAAATATTACTAAGCTATCTGTTTACTGCTTTAGCTGAAGCCGGTATTTTAGCTATCTTCTATTCACTTGTATATTCTATACTACATATGCAGTTAAAATCTCCTGTTAAACTTCCAATGACCTTGTACTAGGTTTAAGTAACCTTCAGCCCCCTATTTCAGAGAACAAGTAAAATTAGGCAATGTATAGAGTTTACCATTATATTTAATTATCACAAATGTATGCATTTCTTTGGATCGTTAATGAATTCCATGACCTTAGGCATTATGGTAGATTTTCGCCAAAGTATAGCAGTTCCTCTCCCCTTTTTGTTAAATGAAGCAAATAATAACATTTCAAAACCTAAGTCATTTTAATGTTATATTTTTTTATCTGTCAAGTGAGTCTCTTCCAAGAATATAATGTCACCTATATTTAATTTTAGATATTTCATTATTGATTTTGCTTTGTTGCCATTATTTAATCCATTTACATTAATAGTTAATGGATTAAAACTATCCACATTGTGTATTTAAAAAAATCTTTTAAAAGATAATGTAACACATTTGTCCACCATATTAATTTAATTATATACAAGACTCTGATGCATTCCTCCAACACTATCTTATTGTTTCTGAATTCTTCCTCTCTGTAAACTAAATTACTAAAACTCATAAATAACCAAATCAAAGACAAGTCATCAACTATAACTGTATATTGCTAATAAAAATCCAAAAACTATCATGACTTACAAATAATATAATATATGTAAGTCAAAAATAATAAGAGACTATTAATTTAGTTATATATTTTGTCATTACTATATAAAAGTTTAATAATGATCTTCTGTTAATCGCAATATTAAATAATCCAACAAATGGTGTACTGTATAACTATTTGTGTAATAGTAGTATAAATTATCCATTAAATATTCCTAAATTATTCACTCATTCAACTTTATTATAACTAAATCTCTAAATAAATAGGTAGAACAGAATGGGATTTGAAGAGAAAAAGATGTCTGTAAGCTTACAGGTAGGTGACAGGTAATCTTATACTAAACTGTTATATGAAAGGGGGAATCAATTCACATGTGTATTTATCACGTTAAAAGATGTATACATAATTTATAGATCTAATAAAAGCTCTGAATTATTTTTTAAAGTTCAAGTGTCTATATCTCAAAATTGTGCAACACGTTTAATGTGACAAATATCAAAATATTTAAAAACCCTTTACCTTATTAAATTACTTCATAAAAATATGTACATTACATAGGCCAAAAAGAATGACTTGCTATTTCTGTGGAGTAAAAAATATATTTGCAGTCCATATTGTATTCAAAAGTTACAGTGTGCTTAATTCAAATCCCATTCTCCCTTTCCTGGTTCAAACATATTAAAACATATGCTTTGCTTTCTATCAAAATGTACGCACTGATTCAGCAGTATAACACTCAAATTTCAGCTCTGAGTTATGAAATGAGTTAATTCAAGTAGGCTTAGTAAATCTAATAACATACACTATGCAGAAAGCTTCAAAGTTCACTTGACCAAGCTTCAAATTTCAGCTTTCAGAATATATTCAAATATTTATATTATTTTCTATGTAAATTATATGCGATATTGTGCATTCACATTTCTGTCATATGCAGGTATATGTAATACATATTCTTATAAGCAGTTTGTCATTTAAATATTTTTATTCTGTCTTATTTTCCCACTAATAATTTAACTTATTCTATATAACTTATATTTCTAAAATCTGCCATCAAAAAGCTATTTAATCATTAGGTCTCCATTAGAGATTATAGTATATGTGCATATATTTTTAACTTACTGATACTGCTCTTTTATTAATCTTGCATATTAGATATTTCAATCCTTGTGCATTTGCATATTATACACAAGATGTTTACTCTTCTTATTAATTCTAGTATTACAAGCAATCTTGACTACATATAAAAAAAATCCTGCTTATTTAATTTGAATGTATGTATTAGCCATTTTCACCTGCTGCTGTAAGCCTCACATCCTGTCATTAGAATTTGATTACAGCATGTAAAAATGACAACTCATAGTACACCGTAGCTGTAATTTACTTTGTATGTTTCTCATTCTTCTTAATTATTTTAAAATATACTAATCTGTAACAAACATCTAATTTTCTTTCTTTCCATTAATATGTACAGATAGTTAATAGCACTGTAGCATACGCTATTAACATTCAGCAAAATGTAAGCAAATAATATGTCAGCAAAAGCTCAATATAAAATATTACTATAGCTTTTTTTAACCAATTCTTCACTTTTAAGAAAAGAAAAAAAAATGTTATTTTGAGTAGATTTCTTATATATATATATATATATATATATACACTTGAAAAAAAAAAAGAAAGAAAAAGACTGTTGCTTTCTGTTTTCATAGACATCAGTTGTGAACTTTGAATTAGATTTTCTGTAGAAGAGCTCAAGGCGGGAAGCAAGGCAAGCAAGAATCCAGCATTCTGACACAACTGGAGCAATTTTTGCCCTCAAGCTTTCTTTGAGTGTTACTTGCTTCATAAATAACCTCTGAAAGGGAATGTGTTGCACAGGAACAAAGAAAACAAAACCACCAGCACTTTTCTAGTTAGCATATTACTTGGATCCGGCATTCAGTTAACCCAGCAATGCAGATACTAAGCAAAGTTAAACAGAATAAAATTCTTAACTTGCAAGGTCTTAGACTTACCAATTATATTGCTTATAATTTAATAACATTCTCTTATGGGAAGCATTTGTTTAACATTTAGAAATACACATAAAAGTTTAGTTGAATGAAATATATTAAGTACTTCACTGTAAATATAGTTAAACAGTAAAACTGTTTATAATCCTCACTATGAAAAATGTTTTAGCTTAAAATATAAATATATAGTTACATATGTTTTTCAGCTTGACGTCAAATACAAGCCTTTTACTTAAAGGGAAAATCTATTGATTCAGAAAATAAAAATCCTACAATCAGAGAATAAAAGTCCTTGTTTTTATTTATTTTTTTTTTTAATTTTAGAAGCAGTTTTCCAGGAATTCAGCTCACTCTGTCTCTTGAGTGATATACTGTCTCATTCCATTTCTTCAGTATTATGTATTATTAAGGATTTTATTGCCTCCTCCAGAGTATCAAATAGTTTAGTTCCTTCAGAAAGAAATAATTTGATTTTTGCAGAAAGCACCAAAGTGGCTTTAATATTGTTCTTTTAAGTTTCTTGATCAATGGTAAACAGGATTTTCTTTTACTCATTACTTTACTGGAATACTCATGTCAAATCTAACTACATGTTCACCTATTTTAATAGGTGGGCTTGTCCATGCTGTTTTTAATATTTGATCTTTTTCTAAGCTAGACATACACTTGACTATAATTGAACATGGTGGTGAGTTTTCCTTCTTCAAAGGTGCTCTCGGGGATCTGTGTGCCTTTTCAATTCCAAAAGATAAAACTTCAGGTAGAATTTAATGTTTTATGTAGCCTGGTTGTTAAGAAGTTTATTATATTGTTTCTTTCATAGTTTTCAGGTATTCCATAAATTGCATTGTTATTTTAAGCATAGCCAGTTATCCCATGTGGCGATCAAATCCTGCACCTTGTGTCTATAAGGTAAACACCTTAACCATTATGCCAACCTCCCACATCTCAAGGAGACTATACTTCTAAGCCCATAAGGCAAGCCACTGGACACAGCAACATTCTAGTCATTGGTGACTTTATTGTGAGACACACTGATGTTCCTCTCAACAGGCTGAGTAAGAAGAAAGTCACAGTCAGTTGCTTATCAGGGGCCACTATCTGCCACATTACACATGCACTCTGATCATTGGACAGCAAGAACCAGTGTGACTCAGTCATGGTCCATGTGCTTGTAAATGATCTCAGATGTACCTCCCTAGGCTATATGAAAAGAGACATCATGGAACTATTGGAAAATGTCTTACAGGCTAGTATGAGCCTAACACTGAACATTGTTTTACCTGATCCAAGAATAATGCCACGATACAAACAGAAGATGACTGACTTTAATGATTGGCTTATTTTCTTGTGTCATTCTAAGGAAGTGCAGTATTTGTCAGCATGGAAGGAGATGATCAACAGACCACGCTCCTTTGTCAGGGATGGTCTGCACTTCTACCCTCTAGGCTTTCAAATATTAGCTAAAACATTGTCCTCTCCTATAGTGCCTTGTTTAGGCGATGCCACACTGAAAATACTTCTGACATAGCAAATAAAAACCAAGAAAATCTAAAGATGTTACTGCCCAATGCTAGGAGTCTAAACAAGAAATTCTACTCCCTACAAGCTCTCCTCACCCTAGAGAACGCTGATGTCTATGCAGTCACTGAGACATGGTTTACAGCCGCAGAAAGGATATCGATACTGCAATGCCTTCCACACATTAGACCAGCTACTACACAGACAAAGACTAAAAGTGGAGTTGTCTTGATTTACATAAAAAATAAATATACCTCAAGGCTGGTCAAACAGGACAATGCACTTGAGCTTCTGCACATTCAAATCACCATAGACAAATTCTTATACCGTTTCCTTGTAAACTATATACCCCCCCCCCTTTGTGACCCAGGAAACCCATAACATGTATTTCAACTTATTGTAAACATTCACCATCGTACCCAATACCATATTCATGGGCAACTTTAGTTACCCAACTTTTAACTGGGAATCATATACAACACAAAACATGCAGGCACAGAGATTCATGGATTTTGAAAAAAAAATTCTGGACCAGATTGTCAGTAAGTCAAGCAGGGTTGCAAACGTACTGGATCTGGTGCATAATAATATGGGAGAGTGCTGCACACCTGCTAGTGTAATTTCTTCTCTGATAAGGTCAGACCACAAAATGGTTGCCTTTGAATAAAAATAAAACCCAGAACCCCAGCTAATGCTTGAATGTTAAGGAACTACTCTTAGCCTAACTTCTTACATTTAGGAGATATCCTAGCAAAATGTCAAGTACCCCTAAACCCTAAGAACAATGTTGCCTGTTTACAACTGTTCACAGAAACCTTATACAATCACATTAATAGCTGCTTAAAGGCAGCTCTACTCACCAGAAAGAAGTAAAGAACTAACTCAAAAAACAAGCCAACTTTTTGGACTCGCATCATCAATAGGCTTTGTAACAGAAGGAAGAAAATCCTGGCAAAAATTAGAACATATATCACCTAGAAGGATATAAATACTCTAATCCAACTAAACAAAAAACTCAAAGAACAAATAAATTCCACCAAGGCCAAATTTGAGGTAAATTTGGCTTCCCACGTCAAGGACAACAATAAGGCATTCTTTAGCTATGTCCTTAACTTCAAAGGCAATGCACAATTGTGTGCAGAGCTCATTGTTAATGGAACCACCTATACTGAGCCAGAAGAAATAGCAAGCTTACTGGCTGAAAAATTCAGGTCTAACTTAACCCCTCTCTTCCCTTCAACCTCCCCTCAGGAAATGCCATCAAATATAACTCTCCCCTACTGTCACTAGGGAAGAGGTCCTCAATGCTCTCTAAAGCGAAAACACTGCATCAGTGGACCCAGACAATATCCCAGGATACCTTGTAAATAGCCTGAAACATGAACTTATCAGGCCCTTTGGAATTGCTCTTTAACTGTATCCTCCAAATGGGCTTCTTGCCTCATGAATGGAGAACAGCAAAAGTCATCTCTCTGCACAAAGGTGGATATCTACATACCCTGGGAGCTACAGACCCATAATTCGCACTGGTCTCATATGCAAAGCCATGGAAAGAATTATCACAGAAATGATCAATAATGATGTAAGAAACCCAACTCCATGTGGTTTTGTCAAGGGCAGGTCACACATACTCCACCTTGTGGACTTCTTTGAGTAGGTGGCCAAGCTACAGACCCATAATTTGCACTGGTCTCATATGCAAAGCCATGGAAAGAATTATCACAGAAATGATCAATAATGATGTAAGAAACCCAACTCCATTTGGTTTTGTCAAGGGCAGGTCACACATACTCCACCTTGTGGACTTCTTTGAGTAGGTGGATGATGGCAAAATGCTTCACACTGCCTACCTAGACCTAGCCAAGGCATTTGACACAGTACCACATTCAGGCATTACTGAGGAACTCAGGAGGTTATTTCACCTTGTGGATAGCCAGCTGGCTTACATACAGGACCCAGGAAGTCAGAATTGGGGAGTCCACCTCTACAAAGAGGCCAGTCACAAGTGGAGTCCCTCAAGGATCAGTCTTGGGACTGCTCCTTTTTGGTATTTACTTCTCTGAAGTCAAGACCAATGTCAAGGGCCTCTGGCTGTCTAAATTTGCAGATGATTGCACACTAGGAGCAGCCATAGAATCGCCCACTGACACAAATGTTCTCCAGGAAGGAAGGACACAGACAAGTAACTGGTGTCAGAGCCATGGGCTAAAATTAAATGCCAAGAAATGTATAATAGTATATTTTGGGAAGTCATCCACCCCTGGTAACTATCATATTGACAACATGCCCCTATGAGTTGATCCAGTAGTCAGGGACTTGGGGACACACACAGACAATAATCTAGTCTTTGACCATCATGCATGTACAGTAGTGAGGAAATCATTCCAGGTTGTGCACCTTATAAACAATGGTATAACATACAGGGCCAAGAAGGTCATTGTTTCTTTGTATTCAGCATTCATCAGACTTATCATTGAGTACAATGCCCCCTTTGGTATGTACCCAACCTAATTGGAATGTCCACAAAGAATTCAGGGCATAAGTAACTTGTCCTATGCAGACCACTTCAAGGCCCTATCACTCTGTTTTCTGTCTCCTACAGGTTGTTGATGGGACATCTATGCCTGCCATACAAGGCATTGTCAGAGCCCACCTTTATAGACCTCCTGCATATCCACAAAACAAACAGCACCAGAATTATCCATTCTAAAGACTTAAACCTTAGCTGTGATGTAAATAGGACATGCTGAAGAGACAGATATTTATCCCAGAGACTAGCCCTTCTCTGGAACAGGCTCCCATCCATTTGAAGCAGAGTTCCTCCCTAACCCAATTTATGTATAACTTGGAAAATTGGATGGGAAGCAGTAAATTCATCCCTTGTTTTGAACCTATGACTGTAATGGACACAGGCAGCCTGTAAATGATTCATCTCTCAAGTCACTGCTTACACTTAGCAGGGGTACCAGAAGTTGTCAGAGATTTGGGACACATGGCTAGGCTTAAAAAGACCCTTGTGGTCATTAGCCTAATACACACCTGTGAACATATAAACTGATGAAATGTTTTACCTCAAGGACAAAATGCATTTAAGCTAGCTGTTTCTGATATGTATTTATAAATTCATGCAGTTTTTTTTGAGTACCCTATAGAAACAATTTCAGCAATAGTTCTTTGGCTGGCTGCTTTATACCTACAATGAACTGCTTTACAAGCTGGGATAAGTACAGACTTGCAGTGTTAAAGATAGTATTGCATTTTATTTTTATATTTATTTGTTCAGTGAATATAGTGGTCTGTCTGCAATTCTGTTGTTTCTTTCCTTGAATATTGTGATAGTTGTTGGCTTTGCAGTTGCCCGCCCCTACTGTAAATTTGACCTGGGACATTCCTGTCAGTCTAGTGTAATTAGCTCAATCTACCTAACACAAAGAGAGCATTTGAGAAGGCCAACCCACTTAGTTTCCTAACTTTCTGCTTCTCCTTTCTCCCTTTCCTTTACAAAAAAAAAAAAAACGTTGCTAGAATCTCCCTGTGTTCTGCTTAACTGTAACAAAAAAAAATGTACGCTTGTTTGCTGCCTTTTCTGTAACTAGTCTAGTCCAGATAAAGATTTGCTATATCCAGGACTGTTACTAAGCCTGTCTGTGTTGGAGGGAAGCCTGCTAGCTTATCAGTGGGAGTGGTAAGCACTAGGTGACCAATCTACCACATAAGGAGTAGTTTCTGGCCCAGAAATTGTAGTTATTGGCCGTTTGGTCAGTTTTTCCATCTCTCTGAACTTCCTGATTTAAAAGCCAACATTTGCACGTGTTCCCCCCTTCCTTTAACTAGTCTAGTCTAGATACCGATTTGCTGTATCCAGGGCTGTTTGCAAGCTCCTGAGCCCCCCCCCCCCAAGTATTTCTGTGTTGGAGGGAAGCCTTCTAGCTTATCAGTGGGAGTGATAAGCACTAGGTAACCCATCTACCACATAAGGAGCGGTTCTGGCCTAGAAATTGTAGTAATTGGCCATTTGGGCAGTTTTTCCATCTATCTCAACTTTGATTTAAAAGCCCGCATTGCACTTGTTTCCACCCTTTCCTGTAACTAGTCTAGTCCAGATACAGAGTTGCTGTATCCAGGACTGTTTGTAATTTCCTGAGCCCCACAAGCCTTTCTGTGTTGGAGGGAAGCCTTATAGCTTATCAGTGGGGGTGGTAAGCACTAGGTAACCTATCTACCACATAAGGAGTGGTTTCTGGCACACAAATTGTAGTTATTGGCCGTTTTGGCAATTTTTTAATCTCTCTCTCAACTTTCTGATTTAAAAGCCACATTTGCACTTGTTTTTTTTTCCTGTAACTAGACTACTTCAGCTACAGATTCTTGGTTTTAGTAGTTGAATTTGCTTAGTCATGCTTAGCACTTGTTCAGAATGTATTGTAAGCACTAAGCAAGCTACAAATTACTTCAGCACTTAACCTTCCTCACTACCTACAGGAAAACAGTTTTTGTACTTACTTTCCTCACTTGCTTAGAGAAAAACAGCTCTTGTACTCACTTTCCTCACTTGTCTAGAGGAAAATATTTTTTTATTCAGGCATGTCCAAGGGTCAGCTCCCAGTGTTCTCTCCTGTCTATATGAATAATCTGGGCATCTTGGGGCAATGTAGCAATTGCCTCATGTGCAAAGACAACCCTCTCCTCCTACCACCCAACACTACAACCTGTGAGACATGCACTTATCTAGCCAAACTGGAGGTAAAGCTCTCTCCATCCAAGCCTGAACTTGACAGTCAAGAGGAGAAGGTAAACACTTGCACCATACCACACTCATCACATAGTCTCACTAAACCTACACCACCAAAATACACACATAGAAACACAAAAACATTCACGGAGGGTCTCAATAATAATCTGCTCAAGCAACAGAGACCTCCAAAGCAGAAACGCAATCAACCTCCAACCCCCCAAACACAACCCAAACGACACATAGCCCACAGACTCAGTGTGCCACTCAACCACAGCTCATATGGCAAAACAACATACCCAACACACTAGTCATAGGTGACTCTATAGTCAGGCACACTGATGTTCCACTCACCAGACTAAACAAGGAGAATGTTACTGTCAGCTGCCTATCAGGTGCCCAGATCTGCCACATAACCCATGCACTCAGGTCACTCCCACAACAAGTACAAATATGACTCTGTCATTGTCCATGTTGATGTGAACGACCTGAGACATGTCTCCCTGGACTACATGAAGAGAGACATGGAAGAGCTCTCCGATTTTGTAGTCCAGGCAGGTATGACTCTACCCTGAGTAGCATCCTGACATTGCCCAGAATTATACTGTAGTGCAAGGAGAAAATGATTGACTTTAACACTTGGCTAAGCTTCTGGTTTCATTCTAAGGGGATCCAGTATCTATCTGCCTGGGAGGACATGGTCAACGGGCCACGATGCTTTGCCAGAGATGGCCTGCACCTGTCACCCCTGGGATTCCGGATACTAGCTAAGGCTCTTGCCACCCCATATAGTGCCTTTTTTAGGCAAGGTTTAAATGACAAATTCACCACTGTAACAGGAACAGGCAAGCAAAAAATGAAGGTAATGCTACTCAATGCTACAAGTCTCAATCATAAAATGCACTCCCTCGAGGCATTCCTTAAAATGGAGAACATCGATATCTGTGCAGTGACTGAGACCTGATTCAAGGCTCCAGATTGCACCCCTGCATTACCAGGCTATAACTCATACCACACGTTTCAGCCATCTAACCTGGACCAGAACACCAAAGGTGGAGGTGTGTCCGTATACATTATGGATATCCACACCTCCAGGCTAGTTGCACAGCATAATGCATCCGAGGTTATCCAAGTGCAACTAACTCTGGGCAAAACTGCAATCCAAATTGTAGCTTCCTACAGATCCCCCACCATGCCACAGGATTCCCACTCCTCTTTTCTTGATATACTGGAAAATATTAGGGTTCAAACAAACACCCTAATAATGGGCAATTTCAACTACCCCACCATTAACTGGGAAAACTACTCATGTACCAACTCCTTCACTCAACGCTTTCTGGAATTCATAAATTCCAGTATCCTGGATCAACTTATCTACCCCCCCACCAGGGGCAACAATATCCTAGACCTAGTCATTACCAACATGAGTGACCAGTGTTCCACACCTGAAGTCAACTCCTCATTGGTCAGATCCGACCATAAGCTAATCATCCTAGATATCCACATCCCACCCCCACCCCCCATTAAGGAAACCATGGTTAAAAATTTCTCCAAAGCCAACTTCATGCTTCTTAAGACAGAAGTGGTGAACTTCATGACACCCATGCAGATGGACAATACAATTACAACTGCTGAATCCTTCACAAATGCACTCCATAAGCACTTACACGAGTGCATGGATTGTGTATCCCAAATAGAACCAAGACACTATCCTCCAAAAAAAGGAAGCCAGTGTGGTGGTCCCCTGCTGTAAACAAACTCTACAACAGAAGGAAGAAACTGTTACAAAAAAAGAGTAAAATCCCATGAGTGGAGGAGCTCCCTGGTTAGCCTCAGTAAGAAGCTAAGATCCCTCATAAGATCCTCCAAAGCTAGCTACGAAAACATAATTGCCACTGATTCTAAGGACAGCCACAAAGCATTCTATAAATGTGTCAGGAATCTCAGTGGCAACACCTAGATCTGCTCTGAGTTACAGCCCAATGGCATGAAAATTACAGAGCAAACTGATATTGCCAACATCCTGGCTGATAGGTTCAGTGCTAACTTTACCCACCTCTCACCCCCTAAAGGGCCCATGTCTATACAGGAAGAATGCAGAGTCCCTGTAATCACAACAACAGAAGTAAAAACTGCACTCTCTAAAGCCAAAAACGCAGCATCCATGGGACCGGACAACATCCCAGGCTGCGTTTTACATGAACTTCAGAATGAACTGGCTACCCACCTAAGCACCATGTTCAATCATCGCCTCACATCAGGCTTTGTGCCCACTGAATGGCGCACAGCAACATTTATCCCATTCCATAAAGGGGGAGCCACCACTGATCCCAGGAACTATCGCCCTATTAGCTTGATGAGCCTGGTCTGTAAGGCCATGGAACTTATCATCATGGAACCC
Organism: Protopterus annectens; assembly: GCF_019279795.1. Lineage (NCBI taxonomy): Eukaryota > Metazoa > Chordata > Ceratodontiformes > Protopteridae > Protopterus > Protopterus annectens. The sequence continues at coordinate 525,044,709 of NC_056750.1, read as the reverse complement.
ATAGACAAAGACATTGGTAACCTCCAAACTCTGGACCCCACCCAGTTCAGATTTGTGAAAGGCAGATCATGCCTTCTGAACCTGATCGACTTCTTTGAGGCAGTCACCAAAGCTGTAGATGAAGGTAAGGTGGTTCACACAGCCTATACTGACCTTGCCAAGGCTTTCGACACCATCCCCCATTCTGGAATTATAGATAAAATCACTAAACTAAGTATAAATCCTTATGTCACAAGATGTGTTGCCAGCTGGCTCACTGACAGAACCCACACTGTAAAAGTTGCAGACTCCAAATCTAACTTCAAACCATTGACAAGTGGAGTATCACAGGGTTCAGTCCTGGGACCTCTCCTGTTTGGTATCTACTTCTCTGAAGTACAGGCTAACACAGAAGGCCTTTGGCTAATGAAGTTCACAGATGACTGCAAACTAGGAGCCATAATCGAGTCCCCAAATGATGTGGACATCCTACAGAAGGGCCTCACTGAGACAGATGCCTTGTGTCAGAGCCATGGCCTAAAGCTCAATGCCAAAAAGTGCATTGTCACCCACTTTGGTAAAAACTCTGTACCCATTAACTACCACATGGGTGGCAGTCTACTTAATGCCAAATGTGTGATAAGAGACCTTGGGACCCAGGTGGACTGTAGTCTCTCCTTTGATAATCACATCACCACAGTAGTCAGGAACTCCTTCTACGTGGCACACCTCATCACAAAAGGGTTCTCATCCAGGAAAAAGAGGTCATTGTTCCCCTCTACTCGACACTCATTAGACTCATTATATAGTACAACGCCCCTTTTGGAATGTACCTCACAAGACATCTTCAGCAGCTGGAAAGGCCACAGAAGTACCTCACAAAGAGGATTATTGGCCTCAAACAGATGCCCTACACTGACCATCTCAAAAAACTCCAGCTTTACTCCGTAGCATATTGCCTACTCCGAGGTGATCTCTGCCTAACATATAAAACTATGTCAAACCCAGAGCTGTTGGACATGCTGCACCTAAAGAAATCCCAATCCCTCCAAGATGCACGCTCTAGGGACCTAAACCTTCTCACCACAATAAACAGGACATGCTGGAGGGATAGAGTCTTGTCCCAGAGACGTCCCATACTCTGGAACAAGCTACCTATCTATGTCAAGCAAAGTTCCTCATTAGCACTCTTCAACAAAATCTTGATGAGTGGATGGGAAATAGGAAATACATCCCGTGGATCACGTCTGTGGCTCTGCCCGACAGGGGCACAGGAAAATAAATTTCTTGTGTGGCGTAAGCCAGAGAACCTTGTTGGCTTGGCTTACTTAGGCCCTTGGGCCGATAGCCTAGTACCTACCTATGAACCTAAAAGTATCTGACAATACACACATCTACTCTACTTGCCATTGAAAGCACTGAAATATAAAAGTGTGCTAATAGTTTTCTTTTTACATATGTTTAATTTGATGTAAAATACATATGAAAGGATGCTTCTCTGACTCAAAGGATTAGGGGGACAAATAACTGCAGCTGGAAACTAAAGTACATCATTTCAGAACAGTGTTAGATATTTAAAATAATTAAAAATGCTTGTTTTTCAAGGATGGCTGTGCCCATTATGTGGAAGTTGTGTATCCCACTTCTCTGTTAACTATCTATCCTAACTTTGAAGTCTCACTATCTTGAAGATACAGGAAATGTTCTGTTTCCCAAGAACTAAACACATGCCACAATGTATACAGTATATATTGCTGTATGTAACCATGGACCCAGTGCTGCATTTTAAAATTTGCAGACTTAAGAATGTTAACAAAAGATATCTTTGAGTGTATAAATGTTTTTGTTTGGGAATGTAAAATTTGTATCTCACGAGGTCATGCATAAAGTTATAACATATTAATACCATAGTCTAAAGGATTATGCATAGCCTCTTTTTTTCAATTTCTCCTAATATTTTGGGTTCATAATACCGTGACAGGAATGGACCCCATTCCTGAATCAGAGCATGACAAAAGCTCAGGAAATTAGTATTATTTCAATCTTTGATGTTACTGAGAATACTGTTCTCAGCACTGACAACATACCCAAAATTGCTTCCTTATGCTGCTCATGTGGCATTACATGTATCAGTAGCATATTTAAGTTGTTGTATCTTTCGGCTTGTATCAGTAGCATATTTAAGTATTCTTGAAAATTATTTTTTATTAGCACTATTACTGCTACTACTGTTGGAACTGTCTGGTATTTAATAACTTTGTCAGGATATGGAAGCTGAAACTTGAGCTGTCTAGAATCATTTCTTTCTTGCAGTAATGTTAATATTTTTAGAATGAAGCTTGTAAAGAGTATTTCATTACATCTTGCAGGCATAAATGCACATGGACACACACACACACACACACACACACACACACACACACACACACTAATATCAGACATATGCACTCATAATGTTATCAGTAAACCAGAAGATAAATGTTTTCCAAAAACACTATTTTTCTATATTAGAAATACTTGCATACTAGTTTTATATACCTTGCTAACTGAATGGAATGACTTCTATGTATAAATGATTACAGTCCTTTTTAAGAAACTTGGCATAGTTTAAATCAGCAAAACTTCTGGCAGTTCACTTAACCTGGGAGTCATTATGACATCATAAATATCTGTCAACATTTAACATTTTTTAAGACAAGTCAATATAAGGAAGATGAGCAAACCAGACATTGACAGTTGTTAAAAAAAAATAAAATAAATAAACAGGATTTATCTTGCAGAACTGAGCCAGTATCTTGAAATCTCACTTAGATTCTTAAATAATTGCAAGAATTATAAAATGCACATAGTATGGTGTAAACATTTTTTCTACTGTAGCTTACATTGCGTGCCCTATTTCAAAATCAGAATGCAGTATTTTTCAACAGCTGAAAGCAATCATGTATTTGAGTTCATGCACAGCTTGTAACATTTTTTTTTCAGTTTGCTGAACTTCAGAAGTACTCATGGTATGTGATAAGTCTGGTTTTACTTGTCAAAGAAAGCTTTTTATTTATTCATTTATTTGTTTGTTTTTGTCAATCTTGTCAGGAAATAAATGGACTTTTTTTTAAGACTTTTTCATCCATTCCTCAGCCATTGGGTTACGGATCCGACCATGGCCAGTACTCAGACTTTGGATCTGCAGATGAAGCTCCTTCCCTTACCCATAATCTGCTCCAAAATCTCACATTTCCTCCAATCTCTTGCTGCTTCCAGCGATCAGGTGTGTTTGACGTAGCCCAAACTTTAGGAGACAAATGACGCTGTCTTTTTGGATTATTAGCTCTCCTTTTGCAGGACTTTTGACTTTTTCTCATTCTTGCCTTTCCTGTCCAAAAATAAATAAATAAATAAATAGATACAGACATATTTTCTAATTGTTGTTAGTAGTGTTGTCTCCTGTTAGGCCTCACTCCTTCCCCTTTTCTTCTTTCTCTACTAGTTAACTAATAATCTCTTTGCCATTGTTGATATTTCATTATCCCATATTTTGAGAGTTCTTTACATATTATTGCTGGTATTACTGCCTTTTCCTATTTTTCTGTATTGCTCTCTTTTTTTTTTTTTTTTGTGTATTGGCCTTAACATATCAGCAGACCCACTGGATTTAAAAACTTTTCTTCGTTGAGACACAAGATACCTAAGTCTGATGACCACTGAAGAGTGTGTGGGCCTTGCCATGGAGCCACACATCATGAGGTTGAATGTGGTATTTGTTCAGGCTTCAACCACACAACCATGGTTGAATGCAGGAATAAATTAGTTCTTAAGGATTTACTCCCTTTTCCTCAAAGTATGGAGTTTCCACCTCTGCAAAGAAGCTGGTGGAAAAATCTCAGGGGGAGAAAAGTGAAAAGATCAAAGAAAAACCCAGGGAGTTGAGAAAGCATTCCCGTAACCTTTCTTCTCACTCTCTTCCAACTTTGGCTCTGCCATCCAAAATCCCAAAGGCCTCAGATCTGTCCACTTCTTCAGATCCACTCTTTTCTGCTATGTCTCCTCCCTGCAGCCAACTCAGGTTTTCCCCAGATCTGATTTCATCAAGTCTACACTCAACATTTATACACGAAAAAACATGTAGAGTTTCCAGACCTTCATCTACCTCCTTGTCCTTCAGGTTTACCAAGAGCCTATCTGAAGCAGATGTGGACAGAATGATGAAAATATTTCTCAGGACTCAGATTCAGTTGGGAGTTCTCCTGGCTCCAACTCTCATTGGCCCTGTGAGCTTTAGACCATCCCAATTACCTTTAGTTACTCCTACTCTGATCCATCCGTCAGCTTTGGAGATGCTAGATAAAAGAATTTAAGATTGTCCATGTCAGATCCAAGGCCTTGGCTTGGCCTTGGCTTTCATTGATTCATATGTCTTCTATGATCCACCCAGTACTGACCGTGCTGGAGCTGAAGGGCTCTTGGAGCTGGAGCTTCAGCGCCAGATCAATGGGTAGGGATTCCCCTCTGGGCTTCATCACTAGAAAGCTCTGCTCTGAATTCTGCTTTTAGGCAGGGTCATGGGGAAGTCATGGTCTTCTCTAGTCAGGTGGCTTATCTTCCTACTGGGGTAGTCTTGAACTCCTCATTGGCTTCTTCATGACTGAAGATAGGGCATCCTTGCCTCCCCTTGGGTCCTCCCCCTCTACAACTCTCTGCCTTGGGTTCCTTCAGGGCAGCTTGTCCATTTTAGGCTGGAAATAGTTTATGTGAAGTTGTTCAATCTCGCTGTTTGTTCTTACACATGGGTACAGAGCCGATCCATCGGCTCGGAGTCGGACGCTTTCCAAGCTCAAGATCTTTCAGTAGCTTGAGGCACAGCACCTATCCCATGATGCTCTCTGACTAACCCTCAGATCTAGTTTTCCGCTGTAATGGATCACAAGTCTTCAGTGTGCTCGAGCCAGTGAAGGTTTATTAAGAAGCATTTCTACAGCTAAGTTTACTTTTTATTTAGATATATCTGTTTTTCTACCAGTATCTCTTGTCATACTATCATTTTTTGGGCTTTTTCCTTTTAGTGTGTTTTATTGGAGTGAGTTGCTCTTGGGCCTTGCTCTCTCTTCAGTTGGTTTCATCCTTCGCTATAGTTGTGCAGGGATCTTTTTTTGACAAGATTGTTAATTGTTTATTATTGGATTGTACTGTTGTACGTATATTATCAGGGCTCTGATAATTGTTTTTTATCTGTGTTTCTATTCTTGTGATTAGATAGTACTATTGTACTTAAAATCATCAGGGATCTGATAATTGTGCTTTCTCTTGGTCATGATGGCTGACCAAAAGCAAAAGTCCGGATTTAAAAGATGTGACTATGACCAAACAGTGTCAATAACAGATAACCACATTTCGTGTGTGTAATGTATGGGACCTCTCCATTTGCAGGAGGGTTGTTCCATCTGCCACTCTTTTAGTGGCAGAGTTCTGTTAGAGAGACATAGGAAACTTATTGAAAGAAGGGCTCTTAACACCTGAGTTTCAAGAAGCTTTGGACAAGTCAGACCAGACCTCCAAGTCTTCAAAAGGGTTGAAGTTGTCTCGGATGTCCTTGGAGCCTAAGTCTTCAGCTACGAGCACCTCTGTTAAGGTGCAGTCACCGGTTCCTAGGTCTTCAGAACCGTGTGCCGAACAGATGATTTGGAGCCAACCTTTGGTTTTGGAGCCAGTATCGGAGACTTTAAAATCTCCAATACTTGCATCTGTAGCTTCTTCGGCCCCTTCGACCCAATCTTCAAGGATGTCAGATATTGATGTGGACCGTGTGGTGCAGAGGCTCTTGGAGAACCTGGCATTGGCTAAACTGCTCTCAGCTTCATCCCAACTGGTTCGAGTCCTGTTCCTGCCCCATTGCCTGTGACTACTCCTCCTCTGAGCCTATCCAGGCCTTCGGAGCCTGAGGTGGAAGATCTGATGGTTGTGGAAGCTGTGGAGTCGAATCCTGTTCCAGTGACTTTGGTTCCACCCAGCCTGACCTCTTTGGTGCCATCTGAAGAGTCTCGGATCTGACACACTCTCATCGGTTCCAGGGGGGAGAGTCGAACTGACGCGTCGGTTCCAACACTTCCCCTCGGGGCTTCGGCACAGGTGAGCTCGGTTCCATCCTCTGGTTCGGAGCCCTCGGCCTCGGCACCTGCGAGGCCTCCATCTCCTTCGGAACTGGTGGCCTCCTTGGGCCGAGAGTTCGGGGCCTTTGATGCCATGAGGAGGGTGTTGTCTGTTTAGACCCAAACTACAGGTCTCTCCTCTTCCTCCCTGAAGATGCTGAGTTCTGCCTCTTTGTCTAAAGCACCTACTAAGCGACGAGACCCAGATCCTCAGGTATCCCCTATGGGTGACCCCTGCTCTACTGAAACTTCACCTGCTGCCCCCACTGATGAAGTTCCCAGAAAGAGACTCTGCAAGAGGAGGCATTTGGTTTCCCCTCCGGAATCCTTGACATCAGACACCGACTTAGAGGAATCGGAAGGGTCCCACGGTCCCCCTCAGAGGATGTCTCCTTTGCGGACATCTTAGAAATATTTAAGCAGAGGGGCGACTGGCAGTCCATTTGCCCTACTGAGGGATGAGTCGGTGCTCCTGAAGGCTTTTGGGTCTCAGCCCTCCACCTCCTGGGTTACCCTGCCCTTCGATGAACTAATGGATCTGGTCACTTGAAGGGCATGGGAGTCCCCTGACACCATGGAACCAGTCCCTCGGAGGCCCAATAAATTCATCACTGCCCCTCAACAGAAATCGTTCCTCACCAAAGGAGTCCCTGTTAATGCCATGGTGGTGGTGGCGGCCACCAAGAAAGAGATGTCAGAGATGACTTCTACTGTCCATCCTCCTAATAAGGATTTCAGGGCGATGGACAGATACGGGAAACGCATTTTTAGTTCTGCGACATTTGTCATGAGATTGCTTAGCTACTTGACCCATTTCACTCACCTTCAACGAGATCTCCTTCAAGAACTTGAAGATACTCTGAAGGCTAACACAGATGAGGCTATTTCGGAAAAGGTTACAGCTCCACTTTCTACCCTTAATTCTGTCATCAACTCATCCATGCGGCTTGTTTCCTATGCAGCTGAGGGATCGAGTCGAGCAGCAGGTTCAGCGATTGCTCTGTGGAGACAGTCCTGGATGCACTTGTGCTCCTTTGTGGAAGCCTTCAAGTCTTCCTTTGTCAATACCCCATTTGATGGCTCTTCATTGTTTGGCTCACTAGGTGTGAGCAGGAAGGAAAGACTCAATCTGCCGTAGGAGTCCATTTTTCCACCCCTACTAGACCATACCCCAAAGGGTAAAGAGGTGGAAAAATGTGGTTCCAGAAGTCCCAAGGAGCTTTCCAGAACACACATAGTGAACCCCCCCTTCAGGGGCAGAGGAGGGGGCAGTAATGGAAGATGCCACTTTGGCAGCAGAGGGGGTCCGCAGACCCAGAGTGACAGGGAGCAGTTTCCTGGCAAGCCCTATCAGTGCTCCTGAGAGGAGGCCCAACTGTCCTACTCTGGAGGCAGTTGGGGGTCACTTGGTTTTGTACCCAGGCACCTGGCTAGGAATTACATCAGATTCTTGGGTACAAAACATAGTTACCAGAGGTTACCTCATTTCCTTTGTAGAACCCCCATTACTCACAAAAAGAATCCCAGATGTTTCACACAGTCTGAGGAATCAAGCAGTCACAGAAATCCAAAACCTGCTAAAAAAATGAGTCATCCAGCCAGTCCCACTGGACCAGATAGTATCCGGATCTTACTCCAGGTTCTTTTAGTTCCAAAGAAAACAGACGACTGGAGGCCCATTTTAGACCTCAGCAAACTCAAAACATTTGTAAAGAAGGAGAAGTTCTGGATGGTCATGCTTCAGTCGATACTCCCGTTCCTGGGAACGGGCGATTGGATGTGCTCTTTAGATCTCAAGGATGCGTACTACCACATCAAAATAACCAGACCATCCAGAGGTCACCTGCATTTCCAGCTGGGGGCCAGTCATTACCAATTTCGAGCTCTGCCCTTTGGCCTCACTACAGCACCCAGAGTGTTCACCAAATGTATGGCAGTAGTTACGGCTCACATGAGGCGTCTAGGATTCCGGATCTTTCTGTATCTGGACGACTGGCTCCTATCTGCCACCACCAGGCATCAACTCATCCAGTCCAGGGATCATACGATCAGTCTCTGTTCTCGGTTAGGAATAACCATAAATTTCAAAAAATCTGCTTTATTGCCATTGCAGCATATCTCATTTATCAGAACAGATGTAGACACCACCACCGCCCTGGTCAAATTACCTCTAGAAAGAGTCACCTCTCTAAGAAATCAGGTGTCATAGTTGTTACAAGAAAAGAAAGTACCTGCTTCTCAGGTGTTAAAACTCTTAGGCACAATGGCAGCTTCCCTCATAGCAGTACCTCTGTGCCGGTTGCACATGCGGATACTCCAATTTGTTGCTTTTCTCCCAGTGGTCCTACCAACAGCTTCTGATGTCATTCAAGATTCTGTTGACAGATGCTTACAAAAGAGACCTTCTCTGGTGGTTGAACAGCCACCAAGTGACAGTAGGTCGACCATTTATATTACCCCCTCCAGTAGCCACAATGACCACGGACACTTCCCTGATAGGGTGGGGGGCTTTTTCAGGGAAAGCCCAAGGCACCTGGTCAGAGACAGAATGTCACTTGCACATCAACGTCCTGGAGTTGAGAGCAGTGCTTTTAGCGTTGCAGCACTTTCACAACTCTCTACCCCAGGGGACGATTGCAATTCAGACAGACAACATGTCTGTAGTCTGGTACATCAACAGACGGGGAGGAACCAAATCTTACCCCTTATGCCAAGAAGCTTTGAGGATTTGCAAGTGGGCTGTGTCCACCGGGTGCTTTCCATTAGCAATGCACATCCCGGGGAAATCCAATGTGATAGCGGACAAACTGAGCAGAGTGATTCTGTTACCCCACGAGTGGTCCCTCAAACAAAATGTGGCAGAAAGGATATTCCGCAGATGGGGCCAGCCTTACTCTGACCTTTTTGCATCTCCGATGAATGCCAAATGCAGAAGCTTCTTTGCCCTCAACCCTCCACTGGGAGACAGTCCCAGGGATTCACTTGTGTACGATTGGCCCTCAGGTCTCCTGTATGCCTTTCCTCCAACCCCACTGATTCCCAGATTCTTGATGAAAGCAAAGGGCTAGGGAAGGACAGTTATTCTGATAGCCCCTTTTTGGCCTCGGCAGATATGGTTCCCCTTTCTTCATCAATATCAACTGGAAGAACCTTGGTTTCTTGACCCAGTGCCAGACACTCTAACGCATTCGTCAGGAGTTCTTCACCCCTCTCTTCAGTCCCTCAAACTAACAGCTTGGCTGCTCCTCTTCCCAACCTAGCCAGGTCATATAATCTTTCTTCCGAAGTTCAACATATTCTGGTTTCCTCTCATAAAGTCTCCACTAGGAAACTGTACAGTAGTAAATGGAAACATTTTGTTTACTGGGCCTCTCAACGCGATATTGATCCCTATGTTGCCCCTCTTGATATGGTTCTGGAATTTCTCACAACGATGTTTCAGGAAGGTGCTCCAGTGGCCACTGTTAAGAGTTCAGTTGGCTGCTATATCTAATTTTCACTTGGGGATTGAAGGATCTAATCTTATGCCATACAGATTATGTAAAGCCTTTTTGAAAGGGGCTCATCACCTAAGGCCACCCATCAGACAACCTTTGCACCATGGAACCTAAATTTAATATTATCCCAGCTGATGCTTCCCCCCCATTTGAGCCTGCATCCTCTTGCCCCTTGAAGTTCATATTGTGGAAAACATTATTTTTGGTGGCTATTACTTCAGCTCGTAGAGTTTCTGAACTTCAAGCTCTTTCTTTTAGGTCCCCTTACTTGGTATTTTTTCCTGATAGTGTCTCTCAAGACAAATCCCTCTTTTCTTCCGAAGGTCTGCTCCAAAACTAATCTTAATCAGTCTATTGAGTTGCCCACTTTTTTCAGACATCATTCTAACAAAATGGAGTATATGCTGCATAAACCTGATATCCACAGACATTTGAGATTTTACTTTGACAGAACAAAGGATTTTAGAAAATCTGAACAGCTTTTTGTCTCCTACACTGATAACAAAAAAGGGCTATCTGTGTCTAAAGTTACCTTGTCTAAATGGTTATCAAATTGCATAAAGTTTGTATACTCTTCAACTAATCAGACCTTAGAATACAAGGTCAAAGCTCATTCCACTAGGGCGGTATCCACATCTCTAGCTCACGCAGCTCACTTGCCTTTGTACACCATTTGTGCAGCTGCCTCTTGGTCAAAACCACATACGTTTATCAGTCATTATAAAGTGGACAGGGCCTCTAGGGACAGAATTTCCTTTGGTTCCACTGTTCTCAGGAATGTACCCCCATGAGTCACCCAGGGTTTGGGTGCTTGGGACGCTACCCATGTGTAAGAACAAATGGCGAGATTGACCAACTTCACATAAAGAAGTTATGTTCTTACCATAACATTCCATGTGAGTTGTTCATCTCGCCTTTGGTCTTACATTTCCCACCCTCCATCCCCTTGAAGACCAGTTACAACTGGAGGTCTGATTTGGTTTGTCTAAAGTCTTTTTCTTCTACCAGACTTTCTTCCTGTGGTTAACTGTACATAAATGTTTTTATATGTTTTTTATATATACACATATTGACATTTAGGGTATGTTAGGCTGTTCCTTTGTTGTTGGATTCAGCAAACTAGATCTGAGGGTTAGTCGGAGAGCATCATGGGATAGGTGCTGTACCTTGAGCTACTGAAAGATCTTGAGCTTGGAAAGCGGTCGACTCGGAGCCGATGGATTGGCTCCGTACCCACGTGTAAGAACAAAGGCGAGATGAACAACTCGCATGGAACGTTATGGTAAGAACATAACTTATTTTTTTGCAGGACTCCAAACACACTTCAGGGTGTTCCTCAGATTATCCCTATGTGAAATCTCCCCGGAAGCATACATGCAAGAGACGGCTAATTGAATCCCTGCAGGAATCCTTGACAGAAGACACCAACTTTAATGAATAGTAGGGGTCCCCAAGTCACCCCTAGAGGATGTCTCATTCTGAGAAATTCTGAAGCTTCTGAGGCAGAAAGATGGTTTGTCTTCCAAAACCCCTTCCTAGAAGTAGCCGTCTCAGCTACATCCTGGATGGTACCCCCTGCTGGCAAAATTGTGGATATCATTTGATGTTGGGCTTGGAAGGATTCACATATAACAGAATCTACTCATAGAAAACTTGACAAGTATGAAGTTACACCAAAGACCATGCCCAGTGGAGCAGGGGCCCCCCAGTTGATGCCATGGTGGTAGCAGCTGCCACCAGAAAGGAACTTGCCAAGGAAAATCCTTCTGTCAGGAAAGTGAATGTTTGCTTTAGCAACTTTTGCCCTGCTATTGCTGAGTTAACTGGCACAGTTTACAAGGTTCCAGGGAGATTTGACTAAAGAACTTTCCAAATCCCTCTCAGTGCCCATGTCAGCAGAGGATATAAAGACAATCTCTTCACAACTGTCCACCCTTCAGTCCCTGCCAAATGCCTCCAGCCAGCTGACTTCCCATACTAAGAAAGGTGTTTCAAGAGTGGCAGTTTCAGCCATTACCATTAGGAGGCATGCCTGGACACTTTTGCAACTTTGTGGAGACCTTCAAGACATCCTTCATTAATGCACACTTTGATGGATCTATGTTATTTGTACCAAAGGTTACAGACCCTATCCAGGCATGAGCAGGATGGGAAAACATTGTCTGCCATAGGGATATGTTTTTCTACTCTTCAGAGGATGTTTTCATGGAACCAGAAAGGGGGTAGAAAATGTGGTTCAAAAAATTGCAAGGGGTTTCCCAGGGCTCCTATGGAGATAGATCACCCTACAGCAGAGAGGGAACTATAATGGCAGACATCACCCAGAGAGTAGAGGAGGCCTGCAAAACCAAGGCTTCAGAGGTCCCTTTCCAGAGAAGCCTTGTCCATTTTCCTGAATGGTTGCCTGACTTCTGCACTTTGGAGGCAGTCGGTGGGCTGCTTATCTCTGAATCTGGAAAGGATATCCATCACTAAAGATTGTCTGGGTGCAGAAAATAATTACCAGAGGTTATTACATTCTCTTTTCCCTTCCTACCCCCACACATTCAAGAAAAATGTCCAATGTATCACCCTGTCAGAGAAAGGAAGTAGCCTTAGAATTAGAAAAGCTGCTAATAGAGTTATCCAAGAGGTTCCACCAGGCCAGTGAGGGTTTGGAACTTACTCAAGATTCTTTTTGGTGATAAAGAATACTGGGGTCATTGTTGGACCTAAGCCACTTGAACCAATTTGTCAAGCACTTGAAGTTCTGAATGGTCATGGTTCAATCCATTCTCCATCTTTGTAGAAGGACAATTGGATGTACTTTTTATTTCTCCAGGATGCATACTATCACATAAAAATAGATAGATGATCCAGGAGATACCTTTGCTTCCAGGTGGGGTCAGTCATTTTCAGTTCAGAGCCCTGCTCTTTGGTCTCACAATAGCCCTCACCAATCAACATCCTAGAGATGAGGGCAGTTCTCCAAATGGTCATGGTTCAGTTAATTCTCCCTCTTTTGTGTATGGACAATTGGATGTGCTTTCTAGATCTCCAGGATGCATACTATCACATAAAAATAGATAGTCCAGGCGATACCTACACTTCCGTCTGGGGGCCAGTCATTTTCAGTTCAGAGCCCTGCCCTTTGGTCTCACAACAGCCCTGCCACTATGTTTTCACCAAGTGCATGTCAGTGGTTGCAGCTCACCCGAGGTTGCAGTGATTCATGTGTTTCCTTATCTTGATGACTGGCTCCTCACTGCTCCCACCAGACATCTACTAACATGCACCAGAGACTACATGCTCCATCTGTGTTTATGCTCGGGCATCACAGTGAACTACAACAAATCTCATACCTCCACCACTCAACTCCTGGAGTTCATGGGTGCTTATCTGGATACGGTTTCTCCAGTATAAAAACTCTTAATCCATACCATCTATGATACATCAGGCGGCACAGCTGTTGTCTCTTCCATCACTACTTGCCAGGTTAGTTCTTCAGCGTCTTAGTTTGATGGCAGCCTTTATAACCTTTCTGCCTCTAGCAAAATTCCATATGAGGTCACTATAGTGGACAGTAGCAGTAGAGTGGTCTATCAGTCAACATCCTATGACCTTTCCCATTTGTACCACAGAGATCTGTAAGCAGCATGTGTCCTTGTGGATTCATGCACTAGAAGTCAGTCAGGGCTGCCCCTTTGTCCTACCTTTGCCCAAGACCATGGTGACCATGGGTGCTTCCCAACTTGGGCGGGGGGTCATTACTTGGAACAGACAGTCCAAGGCATGTGGCCCCCCTTAGAGGATATCCTTGACATCAGCATCCTAGAGATGAGGGCAGATGTCCTAGTGTTGCATTCCTTTTAGGACATTATCCCTTGAAGAATGGTTGTCATGCAGATAGACTACATATCAATGGTCATTTACATCAACAAATAGGGGAAACCTGTTCTTACCCCTTGTGCTGAGAGGCAGTGAGAATGTGGTAGTGGGCAATCTCTTCTTACTGCTTTCTTTTGGCAATGCACTCTCTTGGGAAGTTCAATGTTTTTGTGGACAGACTGAGCAGATTTATTTTTCGGTGTTTCAAGTGATCTCACAGTCCTTCAGTAGAAGAACAGATAACAGATTTTTCATCAATGGGTTCGACCATTCTGTGATCTCTTTGCCTCTGCCCACAATTTCAAAAGCAGCAGGTTTTTTTGCTATGATCCCCTACAGGGGGAGTCAGAGAGAGATGCTCGGATTCATGATTGCCCACCTCTCTCCTCTATACTTATACTCCCACACCCCTCATATCCAAATTTCTACAGAAACCATGTCAGTAAAAGAGCATAGTGATCCTCATCACTCCATTCTGGTCTTGTCAAGTGTAGATGTCTTTCTAAATCACTGTTGCAGTATATTTCACAGTAGGGATCTCCTGCCAAAGATAGCCCAACATCCGGCCAAGGTACCAAAACCTTTAGATCTTGCATGCACTGTATGTCACACCTATGCCCCCTGTACAGGACAGAGGACATAAAGGTGATGTATGGACTCAGTTACCCAGAACTTCTTTGTTGCCAGTTTGAACGCCATCATTTCTTGTTAGTCTGATAGCCTTTGTACTGTGCTGAATACCTAGCTGTCAGTTAAGTATCTCATCGAGGTCTTACTCTTATTTTTCTTTGGTCTTGTTACTTTTTAGTTACCTTGAGTTCATGTCATCCAAGAAGGGAAAATGTCAGAGTGGGAGGCAGATTCCCCATAAGGATCATCACAAAAACTCTTTCTTTTGTCTCAGTGCTTCCCATGACCATATGTCCTGTAGCATTTGCAAAGCATTTGTACCTAAAACTCTTTAAAGTTGCTTATCTTCCCTGGCATTCTGTCTTAAGAACCAGAGGCTTAATCTGTTAGCCCAAGGTAACATGGCAAAAATCTCATAACCCCAGGGTCCCATTAAGCAAGAAGCAGGCCAAGAAATCTTGACTGGATTTCTTGGCTGTCCGGCCTCCACCAGATATCCCTCTTAAAGCAGGTGAATGCTGTGTAGGCCATTTAGTGTCTCTGAGCTTTGTAGGCATCTGCTCCAGATGTCGAAGGGGAGCTGCTGTTGCTCATCATGGAGGGCCCTAGAGGGATTCTGGTCACAAAAGAGCTTCTAAGTACTCTTACTAAATCTTGTCAAGGGATGTAACCTCTGGTGTTTCCTAGGACTGATGTCCCTGCTAAGAAAAAGCAATAGACTAAGCATACTTTTGTACATCCTAGGAATCCTCAAAGGGAATAGCAGGAGTTTACTCAGTGCCTTTTCAATGCCTTAATGTCCCTGAAACCTCCTCAAAGTGTTTCCGCGCCTAGCCTTCTATTACTTCCAAGCAAGATAGGGAGCCTGATTTATCAGATGAAGATTCAGAGTCTGATTATGAGACCCTGTCCTTCCCTTCTCAGATGCCTTCACCTTTGGCTTATGGTTCTAATGAAGAAGAGTCTCCTTTTGAGGAATTGTCTCTTGCTACACAGTATAGCTAGAATGTTGGAATACTTCAAGTGGGATTCGTCTCAAGTGTCTGATATTCAGAAAAGGTATTATGAGCTGCTTCAGGTGGATACTCCTAAACCTTCTGCAGTATGCCCTGTATTAGCTGCATTGTTAGACACCTTTATAGCTGCCTCTAAGTCTCCTGATTCTCAGCCTCCTGCTCCAATGAAAGCTGACAAGTTCTGTAAGGTTCCTGAGGATTGTCAATTCTTATTTAACTGTCCTCCTGTTCACCCTGCTGTGGTGTCAATCTCCTCTGGCAAGCCTTTTAAACTTTTGCCCTTTTCCAAGCTTTTGCCTTCAGATAAAGATGAATGTGCAATAGAGAGAATTGGTATGAAGGTTTAAACTGCTTCTACTTTGGCCTTTTGGGCCATCAATTATCAGACCCACTTGGCAAAATATGCTCTGGCCTTAATTGCCCAGGTTTGCCAAACCATTTCTTATCTTTCTAATTCTGAAGCAAAATCTTCTGCTCTGTCTATTTTAGGTTCTACCTCTCATGAGGACTGTCACTCTATTAAGTGGAACTATGATGCTGTTGATACATCTTTCAGAGACGCTGCCTTTGGGTCTGTCATGAGGCATTATTCTTGACTTCACCTGCAGTTTTGACCTGAAGACATTAAGGACAAGTTGCTGGATGGTCCTTTGGATAACAGAAATCTCTTTGGAACAGCTGCTGCTGAGATGTTCAAATATCTTCAGGAAAAAAATAAAGCCTTGCAGGATCTTAAACATATATTTGTATCCCCTATCCCTAAGTTCCAGAGGAACTATCCTGCTAGGTATGCTTTTGTTCACAGGCAGCCTCGTCAGGCCACCAAAGGCAGGAATGCTGGTAGATGAGCTCCTTCTGTTAAGTCTTCTCAAGGCGCTGTGGTTCAGAAGACTTCTTCATTGGATAACCCTGATTCTCTTTGACTTTTTGGACAGGCTCCCCTGTCCCTTTAGCTCTCTCTCTCTCTTCCAAATTGGCATATCATCACCTCAGATTCTTGGGTTCTATCTGTCATCCATCAGGGCTACTTCTTGGTATGGAAGTCGCTCCCTCCTTTTTCAAGAATTCCCCAACCTCCTGTGGAACAACTTCCTCATTTCTTGGAGGTTCTTGGATCCCTGTTGGACCCAGGAATTATTCAACCTGTCCCTCCTTCACAAGTAGGAAAGGGTTTTTACTCCAGGATGTTCCTGATCCCTTGAAAGGAAGGGCACTTGGAGAGCTATTATCGATCTCTCCTTGCTCAACAGCTATCTCAAGGCTCCTACCCTTCAGATGCTTACTCTTCAAACCCAGTTTCCTCTTATTCTACCCCAGGCTTATCTGGATTTGAATGATGCTTACTTTCATATTCGTATTCATCTTCTTTTTAGGAAGTTTTTATGTTTCTCTATTTCTTCCTCATTTTCAGTTGTCTGCTTTAACCTTTGGCCTCTCTACTACCCCAAGGGTATTCATAAAATGGCTAGCTTCTGTAATTACCTTTTGCAGGCTCTAAGGCCTTTAGATTTTTCCTTATCTAGATGACCTGTTGCTTCAGGCATCTTCTGCCAGTCACCTGTTACAGGATCTGTAGTTTACTATATCTCTCCTCCAAAGTCTAGGGTTTACTATCAACTTTCAAATGTCTTCCCTGGCTCCCTCTCAATACCATGTGTATCTGGGTTGCAGGATTCAGACAGTACCATTGCTGGCCTGTCATCTACCTCCAAAAGTTCTGTCCTTGAAAGCTTTCTTCAATCTTCTTCCTCTTCCTGCTATTTCAGCAAGGGCATTTATTCGAGCCCTGAGATTCATGGCCTCTTCTATTTCAATGCTTCCTCTTGCCAGACTGCACATGCAGAAGCTTCAGTGATATCTCAAGTCAGTTTGGCTTCAATATTTCCACACTCTGGATTTCAGTGTGCCTCTCCTCCTTTGTCTAAAATGGGAATTTGAATGACAGATTCAACACGTTTCCCTCAACCCAAGCCTGGCCTTTCAGCCTCCAGTTCCTTCTCAAGAACTAGTCACAGATACTACATACATGGAGTGGGGGGGCTTCCTATGGCCATCTGAAAGTCCAAGGTCTTTGCCCCCCATCAAAGGTCAGACCATATCAACATCAAAGAGATGAGATCTCTGATTCTGGCCCTTCAGGCTTTTCACCCAATGCTTTCTGCAGGCCCTCTGAAGTTTACACAGAGAAGACCACAGTGCTGTGGTATGCCAGTAAAAAGGTGTATTCAAAGTTTTACTTTCTCTGTGGGTTGGCCCTTCAGACCTGGGATCTGGCTCTCAATTATCAGTTAACTCTTCAGCCAGTGTATATTCCCTCAGAGCAAAATTTAGAGACAGACATCTTGAGCAGGTCCAAAGCACAAGCTCAAGAATGGATGCTTCACAGAGATGAATTTCTGGGGTATTCCGTGGGTAGCTATTTCTGCCTCCCCTCTGAACAGGTACCTCCCTCTCTTCTGTTCCAGAGTGCCATGCCATCTGGCATGGAAGACAGATGCCTTTTCTTTTCCTTGGATGATGGGGATGTTTCTCTATGTATT
Organism: Protopterus annectens; assembly: GCF_019279795.1. NCBI lineage: Eukaryota > Metazoa > Chordata > Ceratodontiformes > Protopteridae > Protopterus > Protopterus annectens. Next base: position 525,027,040 of record NC_056750.1, on the reverse strand, counting down.
CTCTCCCCTTCCTCTACTTCCAAGAGTCCTGCAGAATACTCAGCTGGACTCCCCCAAAATTTTGTTAGTGACTGCCTTTTGGACAAGATGACCCTCTTAATGCGTCTAGCCAGGAACAATCATCACAAGTTACCTCACCAGTTGGACCTTCTCACGCAGGACAAGGGGTCACTCATCCATCCTCACTTGTCCACTCTTCAGCTGACACTGTGGATTCTAGGGTTTTGATTCCTTTTAGGCACATCTTTTCTGAGGACAAGCTTAAGGTTTTACAGGAGGCAAGAAAACCTACAGCCAGAAAGACTTGTATGTCCAAATAGAAGAGATTTTCTGTCTGGTGCGATGCTTATAACCAGGACCTTTGGACTAACCCCCATTAGCTGTGAACATGGGATATTTTGCAGGCAGCTTAATCTTTATGGGCATTAGCTGGGTTTAAAGACATAGTGTTTCTGAAGTATAGCCAAACTATCCAGTTGTGCTGTGCGGACTAGATAATTAAAAAGGCTATAACATGCATGTTCACAGCTAGTGGCTTTTGGCCTGAATGCAACCATAAAGTGTAAGCAAACAAAAAAAAAAGTCAGGGACATTAAGAATTCATGTAGTTGAAGTATTGATGTCCTTAAGGCTTTGTTTCTATATATCCCATGAGTCTCCATTACAGGAGGTTTAAGGTATCACACAGTGAAAGCATTTCTGAAAATATGTGATCCTGCTTGCTAGACATGCTAAACCCAATAGCATCAACTCTCGGGATGCCCTTCACTGTTCTAAACACCTACTGTCAAGCATCAACTTCCTCTATGAATTTAGGAACTCATTAAAACTCAAGAATGACTACCATACTCAGCCACTCACCCTTCCCCTATTCATTCCACTATTCTTCTTCAAACAGATAGCAGCCAAAGAGGCATATCGATCCAATAGTATGAACAAAAATCCCCTAGATGCCCCCACAGAGGCTGATAACCTTCACAATCATATACTACTACAGAGATTACATTACAATTTCCCAACTTAACATATACAACCTCTTCATGTGTAAAAATATCATGCCCAGCATTTAGAAAATTGTCTTGATCAAACCACTGCCTAATGAGCCTGAACTTGAAAATACCTCTCATTTTCATCCCATGTCAGTTTTACCCACACTTGGAAAAAATTATTGAAAAAATTATCTACCTCCAAATGGAACGATATATTCAACAGTGCCATTTTCTTTCCACAAAACAATATGATATTGAAGGCAAGAAGCACTGTAACTTCACTGTGGACCCCAACAGATAAGACCCTGCTCAGCATAGGCAGGGGGTAACTTGCAGTTGTCCTCTTCATAGCTCTAACTAATGCCTTTGAACTTGGAAACTGCAGCTTCCTTTTGGACCACTTGATTGAAGTTAGCAGTAGTCTGCATATTGGTTTCATGGCTTTTTAAACAATAGGCTTGTCAAAGTGAAAATTGGCACTTCCATATTTGAATAAGTCCCTGCTATTCAAAGACTTAACACAAGGGTCTACAATTGTCCTCTACTTTTCTTAGTTTTAATCAGAAAACTGCCTTTTGACCTCCCACTTATCCCTTTGGCTTTATATGGTGATTGCACGGTCATAGTTACATTAAGCTTCTCACTCAGAAATCAAAAAGTAACTATAAACAGACTTCCAGCCACTTAATATTTGGTTGAACGTACATAAAAGTACTACTAAATTCCTCTAAAACTAACTAGAACAATGTGTTTTGGAACTCACCACTAACTACCAAAATCTCTAATTTTCCAAAACTTGTAGAACACACCAATTGAAAAAACAACATCCATCAAATGCTTTGGTATTTGGCTTGACCAAACCCTTAACTTCCCAGCATAAATAGAAAATAAACACAAACAGATCTAAAATCAATGTTTTGCTCTTCTGGGCCAGAATAATCACTCCATTCATAAGCACACCAACAGGATCAACCATTAGAAAAAGAATCCTAGCTTAGCATAAATATGGCCTTCTACAACTAACAAAAAAAAGCAGATACCGTACAGACTATTTCAAATAATACATGCAATTTCATCACAAAGCTATCCCCTTACAAACATTGCTGTCTTACTCTAAAAAAAGCCAAATGGCTACCAATTACCTGAAGAACAGATCACTTTTTAAACTAATTCCTGTTCAAGTTGCACCTGTAATCTTTGTCTCCTTTCAGCAAAACTCTCTTCAAAAATCACTTCATTCTGAAGGCCCTCACAGCAAGGACCTACCTTCCAAGCCCCATAAACCAGACTACAGTGAGCTAATCTTGGTTTCACAGTTCTAGCCCCGAAACTCTGTCAGTCTCTGCCATTCTTCCTAAAAGGTTGCTGCTCTTACTCTAAATTTAGACCCAAATTTCTCATCTCCTTAAGCAATCCCAGAGCAAATGCACTCATGCTGGTCACGTTACTTAACCAGATCCTTTATAACTTACCAACTCTTCTCCTCTGAATTTCCCCTTCATCTGGTCTGTTCCAGTCCCTTTTAACCAAGGACACATTTTAAAACTATTGCATGTGACACTATTAATTCATATGCATGATACCATAATTTGTTTCTATTATGCCAGTATTGCTGTGATTGTAGACAGCACTGTTAGTTCATATGGATTAAATTTTTTATCTTGCTTCTGTTACTCCTGCATTAATGTGATTATACTCTCCTAAGCTATACCTGAAATTTTCCATTGTGATTAGGTTCATAGGTTCATAGGTTTATACTAGGCTATCTGCCCTAAGGCATTTATAAGCCTAGCCCAAATTTTTTTGGCTTACGCCACCCCTTATATGAAAAAATACTGTGCCCATTAGTTTGTTGTGCCTCTGTCCAGCAGTGACACAGAGATGATTCCCGGGGTAAACCTACGATCTCCCATCCACAGGTCAAGATTTCTCTTGAAGAGAGCCAGCGAGGTGCTCTGCCTCACATGGACCGGGATTTTATTCCACAGCATAGGGAGTCTCTGAGTGATAAATCTATCCCTCCAGCACGTCCTATTTATATCCGTGCTAAGGTTTAAGTCGCTTGCTCTAGTGGTTTTGGTGGATTTGGATTTTTTGAGGTGGAACATGTCCATTAATTCCGGGTTGGACATGGCCTTGTATGTCAGGCACATGTCACCTCTGAGCAGACGGTATGCGACTGAATAGAGCTGGAGTTTCTTCAGTCTGGCAGCATATGACAGATTTTGGAGTCCCTTTATCCTTTTGGTGAGGAACTTTTGGGGTCTCTCCAATTGCTGCAGATGTCGGGTGAGATACATCCCGAATGGGGCATTGTACTCGATCATTGGTCTGATAAGTGAAGAGTACAGGGGAACAATGACCTCACTAGATCTGGATGTGAATCCCTTCATGATCAGGTGGGCAATGTAGAAGGTCTTTCTAACCACTTTAGCAACGTGAGTGTCAAAAGAAAGGCCACTGTCAACCTGGGTCCCCAGGTCCCTGATAACCTCTTCTGTGCTTAGTGGATTGCCACCTATATGGTAGCTTGGGGTTACCTTGTTTTTCCCGAAGGGTATGACTATACATTTTTTGGCGTTTAACTTCAGGCCATGGTTCTGGCACCAGCTATCTGTTTCCGTGAGTCCCTTCTGAAGGATATCCGTGTCCGATGCACTTTCCACTATGGCGCCCAGTTTGCAGTCGTCTGCAAACTTTGTCAGCCAAATTCCTCCCATGTTGGCCTGTACTTCTGAGAAGTAGATGCTGAACAATAGGGGGCCAAGGACCGAGCCCTGTGGGACACCACTTGTGACCGGTTTGGAGTCTGACATAGCGCCAGCAACTCTAACCCTGTGGGTTCTGTCCTTAAGCCAGTTTGCAACCCATCTTGTGACATATGGGTTTACATTTAAGCTGGTAAGTTTTTCTACAATACCCGAGTGGGGTATTGTGTCGAAAGCCTTTGCAAGGTCAGGGTAGGCTGTATGGACTGCCTTTCCCTCATCAATGGCCTTGGTGACTGTTTTGAAGAAGTCGACCAAGTTCAAAAGGCATGATCTTCCCTTGACGAAGCCAAACTGGGTCGGGTCCAATGTCTGCAAGTCCCCTATATCTTTGTTTATGAGCTCCATTATGATCCTCTCCATAGCTTTGCAGACTAGACTTGTTAAGCTTATGGGGCGGTAATTACCAGGGTCCGTAGAGGCACCGCCTTTGTGGAGTGGGACCACAGTTGCCGTACGCCACTCCTTGGGCATGTATCCTGTGGTAAGGCTGAGATTAAACAGCTGCCTTATGTGCGGGTTTAATTCTTCATTTAGCTCGTGTAGCACACAGCCGGGGACACCATCCGGTCCCATTGATGCTGTGTTTTAGCTTTAGAGAGAGCAGCTTTCACCTGCGCATTTGAGATGTCTGGGAGGCTACACTCCGCTGGGATAGTTATCTCTCCTTTAGGGGAGAGGGGTGAAGTTTGCACTGAACCTGTCTGCCAGTATGTTGGCAATGTCTGTGGGTTCAGTGATTTTTGTATAATTTTGGACTAATTCTGAGCATATCTGGGAGTTTCCACCCAGGTTCCTAACATAGCTGAAAAAGGCCTTATGATTGTCCTTTGAATCCATGGCAATTTTTCTCTCAAAATTGGCCTTAGTTGATTTTATGAGTGCTCGTATTTTTTTACTAATAATGATCAGGGGTGACTTCACTACCATTAGTTCACTACCTCAGTAACCAAGAATAAATAGATAAATACAACACAATACCTGACAGTCCTCTGAATTAAAGCAAAACTGTATCACAAAATCTGACCCACGGGTCATTGCAAATATACTGGCAGTCAGGTTTAGTGCAGATATCATACAGAAACAGCTATTGAAACTGTGCAAATCCTAATTCCCTAACACCACCTAAGACCTTGAAGGAGCTTGCCTTAACTGTGTGTTCAAAAGGTAAAAACACCACGTCAATGAAAATGGAGAGCATATGCAGCTGCATAATAAACAATGCCAAGTATGCTCACACAGAACCTCTCCTGAAGTTGTTAAACAAGTTTACCCAAATGGTTTATCTCTGAATTTTGGAAACTGTTGCAAAGCCCCTCCATAAAGGGTGGCCCATGACAGACCTAGCAAACTATAGACTCGTTAGTTTGACCAGTATTATCTGGAGGGCTGTGGAACATATTGTATGCAGCTTCATAAATTGCAACATCAAAATCTTATACACTTTGGCATTCAGCAATTTGACTTTGTGAAGGGCAGTTCATGTTTGCTAAACCTGGATTTTGTTTTAAAAAGTCATAAGGGCTGTGGATAGTGCTGGCCATGTAGTCCAAAGTAACTTATTTAGATCTAGCTAAGGCAGTTTACAGCATTCCCTATTCTAGTTTTATTAACAAGCCACTAGATATAAATGTGGACCTGTACATGGAAAGATGGATTATGTAGTTGAAACAGTTATTACTTCAGAAAACAAAAAAAATTAACTAGTGGATTACTTTAGAGTTTGGAGCTTTGACCCCCTCCTGTTTGGGATTTACTTCTCTGGACTCCAAGCAACAAATCCAGACCTATAGTCAATGAAATCTTCTGATGACTGCAAGTTGGATGTTATTGACAGATCATACAGTGGCCATACAAGAACTACTAAACCTGACAAATCAATAATGTACTGAAAAAGGACTGAAACTAAACACAAAAAATGTGCAGCATTGCTGCTGTTGGCAAAACCTTCAGCCACCAGCCTGTAACATAGCTAGCACCTCACTCCAAATGGATTCAAGAATCAGGGATCTTGACACCTTGATTAATAGCTTCCTCTCTTTTGGCCATCATGTAGCATCAGTTGTCAGGAAAACCTTCAGTTTAGCACATCTGATCACAAAAGGCTTTTCATCCAGACCTAAAGATATCCTCATCCATCTGTACATAGACTTAGACTAATTTTAAATTCAGTGTCCCATTAGGTATGTACCTGTCCAGACACCTCACTCTAATCTTAACCCTACCACTGGCCCTAACCCCAACCCTACACAGTGTAGTAAACACACTTTCCCTAACTGAGTCACTAAACCAGACACAGACACACACATGCACACACACACATGCATAACACTAAAGCTATTCCCTTACTTTACCCCTAACCTGTGAGCACTGATACACACAGCCACTCAACCCAAATGCCAATACTTTCAGTATAAATTAAATTCTTGATATTACTACTCAATCCCACTTAAATTAAATTCAGTACTGTGGGCTTAAATTCTTCCTGCACCTGAAAATCAGCTCACTTGGCCAACAGTGACACAAAAACAGTTCTACACAAGCTGTAAATTCAAACAATAGTGATATATGATATATCATGCATAATCTGAGATTTCTCTAACTTGGATAATAGGCATAAAGTGAATATCACATTTAATCATGTTTTGCTGTTCTCTGGGTTTTGCTGCAGTGACAGGATGCTGATGTTTTTCAGTTTTGATGTTCAGCGCATTGATCATCTGGCCTGTGATGAACAGAAGGACTCTTATGTCAGCCTAACAATCTGCATAACAAAGTGTCATTTCTCTATTCTCCTTGTTTAATATGTCCTCATCATAGCTTCCTCTACATAACATTAAATGTTAAGAGTCAGGCTTTACATTAGAGTCCCTAGGAAAGGAAATTTCTTACTATGTTCTGCTCATTTACTGCATAAACTAGGACTGAAATACTATAAAGTAAACTAATTTCTCTACTCATTTATAAAAACATACCATATTGATTGTAACACTGAGAAGAAGAAAAAAACTGTCAAACATGTAATGAGAAACTTACAACTATGTCAGAGTAAACCACCAAAAAAAATACCAAAAATAAAAAGGGTATCACATGTCCTTGGGAACAAAACACAGAAAATTTGATCATTAATAATTTCACCCTTTCTTCTCCTTATGATGTTTTTTGACCATTAAATACTCAGTTTTTTTAGTAAAATTAGCTAGTGATTCTTAGTTTGGCAGTGCCCCTGAGGCATTTTTCCTGGTAAATGAGAATTGTAACTCAGATTTAATCAGATTGTCACACATAGATACATGGTACAGTTAATTTCCTACTCAATATTATATTAAAAATACAAAAACAAAATGTCTCAGGAGAAGAAATATCCACTTAATGTGATAAACAAAATAACAGCAATATTATACCTGAGACCAATAGTACAGCAGGGCCCATGAAAAAGGAGTAACAGAGATACAAATAACAGTAAATTATGCTACCTAGCCTACCTGGTTGCCTGATTGTGTAAGGTTCTATGATTACTGTAGACCTAACCTATTATCTGTTTTTGTTCATAGGGTTCATAGATTGTCTAAATTTTATTCTCAGAGGTATCCTTCTACTTGCAGCAAGCAAGTTTTAGTTATGTCATCATTTGCACTCTACTTTTTCTGTGGGCAAGTAGTACCATGTACACCCCATGGATCCATTATGAGGTATTGAGTCATATTGTGCTGACTGCATTGATAAATCAATTACATCAGACAGCACATCCACTGAAACTGCACATGACATCAGTTAAAAGGGCATTTATTTGAAAGGGCCAGGCTTTGCTGTATGGGGGACTTCACTCCACAACCCTTGAACAACCGTAGAGAAAAAGAAAGCTTGGTGAAAAGGGTGTCAAAATGTCTGATGTGAATGTAGTCATGTAGTGCAGTTGAGTAATGTTAAACCATTCTGAGAACTGCATGCTTGAGTAACTGGCACTGAGAAAATAAACTTCAGGAAATTATCTTTCATCAAAAGCTGGGGCACACATTTTTTGTCCTTACAGATAAAATGTATATGTTTGATTTTCCACTAAATGTACCACCTCCAGTTTCTTGTTATTACTTAATGTTAAAACATTATTACACTTAAATATGTACCACTCACTCTCATTATCTTAGCAGTATATGAAAGTTTAAAATGGAGTGACTGAGTACTCGCATGAGTGCATTTGTGCATGCATGTGTTGGACAGAAATATACATTTTGCAGAATCAATAACAGGCAATATGTCAATACATTTTCAACAAATGCAGACTTCTGTGCCTCTCTTCTAAAAAAACATCTAAGGAGATGATTTGCATGCATATGCTGCTATAGCAAGAATTAAGACAGCATTTATCCAGCACATGCAAGAATAGGCACACTGTATGTTACATGGTTTGAGGTCTCCTTATTTTGTGACCACTGTAGAAGATTACATTAAATGTTATTGGTAACATGCTGAACTGCACAGATGACTACAGCACATTGAAGATACATAGCCAAACATAGTAAGTCAGACATTCAGAATACTGAAGGGCATTTAACATGAACCAAGACTGGACGTTTTAGGGTTTGTCTTGCAGATTAGGTATAGATAATACCTATTTAATTGTTTCATACCATGAATTATATTATTAGTTTTACACAGTGATGAAGACAGCAACACACCAATGAAGGCAGCACTCCATTGCATAAAACATTCTATTCTATCCATCTTACATCCTGATGAAGATGGCACTCTTTCACACAGTAAATGCTGTGTATTGTATTATATCACTCTCACACACTGATGAAGATAGCGCCCCCACATATTACGGTCTGTGCATGGTATTGTATTGCATTATATCAGTCGTGTACACTGATAAAGATAGCACCCAAACAGACAGTACATGATGTGCATTGTGTTATATCAGTTTTACATACTGATGTAAAGAGCGCCACTTCAGTCAGTACATGATTTGCATTGTACTATATTAGTCTTGTACACTGATGAAGATAGCACCAGTTCACACAGTACATGATGCGTGTGTGTTGTATTATATTACCCTTACACATTGATGCATATAGCACCCCTTCATTCAGTACATGGTGCACATTGTATTATACATTGACTGGCCATTAACATTCAAAAACGAGCACACCGATTGGTCAGCCCAAGTATGCCCATGGTAAATCGAGCATATACCAATGGAAAAAAGTCTGGTCACCCAGACTTTCTTCCATTAATATATGCTACAAAAAGTTTACTTTTGTACCATTTAAAAAAAAATACTTACAAAAACCAGAAACTTCAAATGAATGACAGAGACAGGGGAGAGAGACAAATCCAAGGTACGTTATATAAAACTAGACAAAAGTAACTGATTATCCTTGTAATTTTCTATCTCCCTTTCATTGAAACTAAAAGCTTACAGTGTTATGCTAGTGTTTACAAAGCATATAGGATCAAGGTATGATGCAAAACATATTTCCTAATTTCAGGCTATAGCTGCCATTTAACAGAATGGCGCAGTTTGAATGTAAGGATTACAGGCATGCCCAAAACCAGCAGTACCTTCTGGTTGGTTGCCTTTAAACTAGGAGACTCCTGTTATACTGACTGGTTAGGAGAAATTAAAGTGGTGAGAAATCTGCTGCAGCCCAATACCACATCCTTAGAATCTTCTTCCCAGCTAAGCACTTATATACCCAGTAAATGACTATGTGTTAAAACATCTTCTGATTACACCTGCAATAAAACTTCCTTTATATCTGCATAATGTTTCATTAGCCAGTGACTGAAGTTGCACCATTTGCAGATGGTAGCTGCTGCTGCATGTGGCTTAAAAAGGGACGTTAACAGACTTCACTAGTGGCAGAGTTTCTTCTAAAAACAAGTTAGCCTGTTTTATCAGGGTAGGGAAATAATTCAATTGGACTCCCCCCCCTCCTCTCCACTGATACCAACAAGCTGTTTCTCTGTTCCATAAAAGCAACAGAGATCTTCCTTTACACAGTACTGATGTACTGCATAAACATGGGAACAAAAGCCCCATATGCATGTACAGTACATCAGGAAAGCCCCAGGATACCAGTGGAAAATGTGGAAGAGCAGTATGGCAACCTTACACAAGGACATTATCGCCCTCATGACCACACCATGCCAACTGTGGTTAAATCCAGCATCACCCACACCCAGCTGTGGGTTATTGCTATATTATATCACTTTTACACATGGGTGAAGATAGCATTCATTCAAACACTACATGCTGTATATTTTATTTATTTAATTATTTATTAGCATTTGTTTACTGGGAAAGTTTGACTGGGCCCATGACAGGCCCCCTTTTCAGAAGAGGTCTGGGGAGAAAAACCCCATGGTTATCAAATCTTACAACATATTACGCAATGCAATATAATGGAATACAAGGCAAAACAGCAAATCTTGACTATCACATTCACGACACAAAAGTGAATATATAAAGAAAAAAAATCAGAAAAGATAGAGCCTGGAAATCATTATCTTCCACAGAGTTACATTTTGGTTTTACTGAAGTAATGATAATGTTAAGAACGTCTGTTAGATAATAGGTGAAACTGAATGGGAAAGTTTATTACCAATAGATAGCAAATTGTTTGGTAAGAATTTCTAGGTGTGACTAAGCCACTGAGTCTTCTGATCAGCACCCAGAATCTAAGATTATACAAGAAGATCAAAAGGGCACTACAGATAGAGAACAGATGGACAGAGTTGTAGCAACATTTATCCAGGAGAAGAGTGACAGGATAATAGTTTGGAATACAAAAGGTCTGTTCTTAGGTTTGCTTTGAAGTATTTTGGATTTATGATTTGTCTTCGGTCTTGTGGGAAAGTATACCAACATTTGGATACATATAAGAAACACATTCCTTCATCGTGTTTATTGTCTGGTTTATGGACTTGGGCAAGCTATGCGTCTTTAGACCTGAGCGATCTAAATGAAGAATACTTTAGCATTACTGTCTTTACTGCTGGGCATTTGTTTGGATGATGAATATAGCATGGGCCAATTTAAGTTGACTGTATTTTTGATAGTTGGGAAATTCTAACCTGTTTGTGTGGCTGAGTACTAGGCAATGATGGGTTTATCTGGAAGATGGGTTGCTAACATTGCTATTTTATTATAACATTGCTCCAGTTTTGTTAAAAGGGAGGAGTTGAACTTTAAGAGGGGAGAGGCTTAGGAGAAAGTTGGCAGTAGTTTTGAGAGGACAATGGTCCTTCTAGATTACAGGGTGAGATAGGGAGATGCTTTGTAGGGAGGACCTAGAGCTCATATTTTCATTTTCAGTAATTTTTCAAAAAAATGATTAGGATCTGATCCTCGGATCCGATTCAGCCAACTTTTTCCAGCTTAAGGAACACTGAAACTCTCAAGCTTCTCCCTTACCCACAATGAATTAGTCCTCTAACATACCTCAGATCTTGTTTGCTGCCTTCGAGTATGGATGTGGACGCTGCAAACTCTCAGGTGGTAGTGCCCGTGAGCCTATTTATTTCTTTATTTCTTAAAAACCTTTACCTTAAAACTGCATATTTTCCATTCTCTTTTACACTGTTGTGTAATTCTTTGCTACCATAGTTGGTAAGCTTTCTCTTTTCTTGTACTTATGTCATATAGTTACCATCCTCGGTAATACTGCTTTCTTTTCTTTTTCTTACATTATTTCATAAACAAAAAAAAAACCCTTTCTCCTCCTAAGTTTTTCCCATTATATTAGATAATGGCTGAGAACCCTTCTGTTCTGTGGCCATAAAATACTACTTTCTGATGCATACTCTAAGCGTGTGCATTGTCTAGGCCCTGCACATTTAGACTCTGCTTGCGACATATGTAAAGCATTCAATCCTAGGGTCTTAATTGATTACAAGATTAAGTTGATCTTCAGAGGGTTGCTTCCTTCTAAATGTTCTGAAGCATCATCTGTGGCTCAAACACCTTAAAAATCAGAGAAAAAGGAGGCTAAGAAGCATTCCCTGGATCCTATAAGTTCCTCATCTCCAGGCTCAGAACCACCTCACAGGATTTTGAAATCTTCAGATCCAAACCCTTCGGATCTGAAGACAAAATCAGACAAATCACCTTGGAACAGAAGTCTGACTGAGGTTGTTGTGGACAGGATGATAAGGAAACTCCTCTCAAAGCAAATTCAAATGGGAGTTCTTCTGGCTCCAACCCCATTAGGTCTGGAGACCCTTGTGAGTTCTAACCCCCAGTACTGGCTCTTTTTCTGATCTGACCTTTGGTTTTGGAGCAGTCAAATCTGAGGATCTTTGAGCCATCAACATCAGATCCAAAGATCATGGTATCTTCTTTCTCTCCAAGGCATTCTGCTTTAGGGATAGTAGAGTGCTCTATCTCTCCACCTAGACATCGGATGTTTCCTCCATCTTTGGCTCCTACGTCCCAGCCCCAGTTTTCTTTGGATCTTGAGCCTCACCTTCCTGTGCCATAGGGACAGTCAGCCCAGATAAGTCAGCAGGATACCCAGCAGGGTATATTGATATCTTCTGATACTTCTTCAGAACATCCCACTGAAGAAGTTGCTAGGAAGAAAGAAAATGCAAGAGGAGGCACTTAGACTTCTTTCAAGAGTCTGTCACAGAAGATACCAACTTTGATGAGGGGAAAGGGTCCCCAAGATCACCTTCTGATGACGTCTTCTTTGGACATATTCTACAAATTCTCAATCAAAGAGGTGGCTGGTCTACCGACAACCCTTCACAACAAGAGAAGTCAGTATTCCTAGAGGCTTTTGGAGTTGGCCTGTCTACCTCCTGGATGAAGCTACCCACCAATGAGCTCATTGATTTGATCTCTTGACAGGTGTGGAACGAACCTGATTCTGCTGAGCTGATCCCCCAGAGACTAGACAGCATCCTGACACCACCAAAGGACAGAGAATTCTGGATCAAGGGAGTACCAGTTGATGCCGTGGTCAGAGCAGTGGCCGCTAAGAAGGAACTAACAGAACAATGCTCCTGTCTCCATCCTCCTAGCAGGGAGTCTAGGGCACTTGACAGATTCAGGAAGCATATGTATGCTTCAGCAACCTTTGCACTTTGGTTGCTGAATTATTTGGCACAGTTCACCGGACTCCAGAGGTATTTGATTAAGGAATTTACCAAATCCCTCTCTGGGAGCATTATTTCTGAGGCAGAGAGCTAGATTGCCTCACAGTTGGCTACCCTACAATGTATTTGAAACTCATTCATGAGGCTTATTTCCTATGCAGCTGAAGCTACCTCAAGGGCAGCAGGTTCAGGCATTTCCATTAGAAGACATGCCTAGATGCACCTGTGTGATTTTGCCAACCTCTTCAAATCTTCTTTCATCAATGCTCCCTTTGATGGAAGTTCTTTATTTGGCCGCAAAGTAAAAGGTACACTATCCAGGAGTGAGAAGGAAGGTGAAATCCTGTCTGCTGTTGGAGTACTTTTTACAGCCCCTCAAAGGACCTTTTCTAGGAATCAGTGAAGCGGTCAGAATATGTAGTTCAGAAAATCCCAGGGTCCCTTCCAAGATCCACATGACGATAGTTCCCCAGGGGCAGAGGGGGGAATTCTAATGGAGGATACCACCCATGCAGCAGATGTGGTCTGCAGAACCAGGGATCTAGAGATACATTCTCTGACAGATCTTATTAGTATTCCTGAGAGGAGTCGCGACTGTCCACTTATGGAGGCAGTCGGGGCTCGCTTATTGCTGCACTAGAGAGCCTGGCTAGAAATTATATAATATTCCTGGGTGCAAAAAATTATTAGCAGAGATTATGTAATACCTTTTCCCTACCCACCCCTTTGATAGTAAAAATCCCCGATGTTCCACCCAATGAGACAGATGCAGCAGCATTAGAACTAAATAAGCTGCTAGGAAAAAAATGTTATCCAAGAGGTCCTCCCACACCAGAGAGAGTCTGGAACTTGCTCAAAATTCTTTTTAGTGCAAAAGAAAACAAGGGACTTGAGACCAGTTTTGGATCTCAGCATTCTGAACAAGTCAGTCCAGTACACCAAGTTCTGGATGGTCACAGTTCAGTCCATTTTACCTTTCTGAACAATGATGATTGGATGTGTTTTATAGATCTTCAGGATGCATACGATCACATCAAAATGAACAGGCTCTCCAGGAGTTACCTACACTTCCGGCTGGGAGCCAGTCATTACTACGTCAAAGCCTTGCCTCTTGGTCTAACCACAGCCCGAAGTTCAGCAAATGTATGGCAATAGTAGCCGCTCATTTGAGGCTGCAAGGATTCTGGGTGTTTACATTTTATTAATTTTATTTATTTTACATTTGTTTATCGGGATAGTCCAATTGGATACATGTCCATTTTCAGCACAGGCCCGAGGAGAAAAGCTCCAAAAAACACATTCGATAAACTGTTACATTTTTACAGTTTCAAACACAAAATACAAATATAAATACAAAATAAACACAAAAAGATATGTACACAGATGGAAACAAACACACCAAACAGATATACACAAATTATTACATTTTTACTCAGATGGAAAATTCTAGACTGTCTTTTTAAGCATGATTGGGTATTGAATGCCTAGTAGGCTAACCTGGTAGTAGATCCAAGGAGATCACAGAATATATAAGTTAAGAAACAAAGTGTAGGCAGAAGTCCTTCATGTGCACACGAGTGATGGTTAGAGTTAGTATGGATTAGGACAAGGAAATATCCATCATTTTTTAAAGTACTGAATCAGACTTTTCTTGAACTGAGGTAGAGAGAGTTCTGAATTCCAAGTTTTGCCAACAGAGTTAGCAAATAAAGATTTTCCGGCTGTGTTGTTGGATTTGAGAGTTTGAACTAGTAGTCTTTCAGATGAACGAAGTGCACTAAGGTTACTACAGGGGGTGATGAGGTTTTTAAGTATGGGTGTGTTATCTGGTTGGTAGAGGATCTTGTGTACAACTATTAGTTGGTTAACCTGAAGTAAATTATGCAGTTCAAGCCATCCTAATAGATTTAGGTTATGACAGTGATGAGTTCTGTAGGCTGCATCAGTAGCAAATCTAGCAATGTGATTGTAGCTACTAGAAAGTTTATTAAGGTCAGTTTTGCTGAGGTTTGCAAATAGAGGGGAAGTATAGAGGAGGGTGGAGTGTAGATGTGTACTAGCAATTACAGTTCTGGCTAATGGCATTAGGAAGGGCTTGAGCCTATATAGTGAGCCAAGTTTTTTATCAACTGTTTTAATTGTTTTATTGAAATGCAGATCAAACTTAAGGTTATTATCTATTATAACCCCTAAGAGTTTGGTTGAGGAAGCTGGGGAAATAATGGTGCCGTTGTTGGATTTTAATGTAAAGGTCGTAGGGGTAGACCTGCGAGTTGGGGAGAAAAGCAGCAGTTTGGTTTTATTAGGATTTAACATGAGACAACAGTTAAGGAGACAATTTTTCAACTGTGTTAAAAGTATTTTGCGATAGAATCTGCAACTCTGTAGGTGAAGTGTCGGAGCATACTAAAGTGGAGTCATCCGCATATTGAATGCATGTTGCATTTGGGATGACCTTATACAAATCATTGATGAAAATGGAAAATAATAGTGGACCAAGTATGGAGCCTTGGGGTACTCCGAGGGTGATGGGTAAAAGGTTGGATAATTTGCTCTGCCATAGGACAGCCTGTTGTCTACCACTGAGATAGGATTGAAACCAGTGGATGCCCTGGTCCTCTACAGAGATGGATTTCAAAGTGTTTATAACTATTTGGTGGTTTACCATATCAAAGGCTCTTGAACTAGACCACAAGGTAGTAAGGGTGTGTGTATACTGTGTGAGTGCACTGGAGTTAAAAGTAGGTTTTTTTGCAACGTTGTATTAGGTTCTTCTACTTTTTATAAAAATGTGGTCTACAGAGTCACATTTTTTTGTGTTTTATAGTTTTATGGCTGTGAGAGTAAATTTCACTTTTATGCACTGGTAAGACACTTAGCTTTCAAGAGTCCACACAAAGCATTAAGCTTTCTTGAGCAGTTTTCCACTGAGGTACTCTTTAGTGGGTAGTAAGGGACTTAGTAAGCCAAATAAGGTAATAAAGATTTTCTAAGATATTGATTGGAAGGGAGCTATTAGTGCTTTAGACCTAGTCCAGCTATGTAAAATCTAAAATGGTGCCTGCCACAGGTAACATTTATTAACTTTGGGATTGGCTTAAGGTAATAAACAGGGAAGGGGAAGGGGAAACAAGAGTGTGGGCTTGGCAGTTCTTTTGTACTGCAGCTAATGAGCCAAGATCCAAGCAAAGGCAAGTTTGTGTTTAAGAAAAAGAATCAGAATTGACCAAAAACTGCTGTGAAGCTGTACGTCATTTGTTAACCATTTATCAGATGGGAAAACAGCATAACCTTGTATTTGTAGGCTACTGTGCTCTCACTTAAATTAACAAACACTCACAGTATTTGATCAGTTATGGATACTATTTGCTAACAGAAGGGAATAAAAGAGAAATGGAAGAAGTAAGTGTGTGTTTGTCTGTGTGTCTGTGTGTCTGTGTGTCTGTGTGTGTGTGTGTGTGTGTGTGTGTGTGTGTGTGTGTGTGTGTGTGTGTGTGTGTGTGTGTGTGTGTGTGTGTTGCTTACAAGCCAGTGCTCTGCAGGGGATAATGAATATTAGCTCAAACAGGTAGACACATACACAAAGTTAACTTTAGCTGTTTGTGTTTGCAGACAGTTTAGACTAGGACTGCACTTTTCATATAACAATGTATCCACCAGTCTGGTTAAAGATAAAGGTGCTATTCCAGCTGATTATTTGAAGTGGTTTTAGGTTGGAGAGACACCGAGCACTTCATGGGGCCTGTAGCAGGGTGGTTGTAGTTTTACATATTTGGATGACTGGTTCACAACCACTCCAACCAGGCATCATGTGATCAAAGCATGAAATTATGTACTTCAGTTATGCTCTCATCTGGGAATTGCTATCAATTACAAAAAATCTCAACTCAAACCAACTCAAATTTTACAGTTTATCAGAGTATTGTTCAACACAGTATCTATAATGACCTCACTCCCTCTATCAAGGATTCAAATCAGTCAGTTCCAGGTCAAAATGATCATTCAAAGTTCTTCTCTTTCAACTCATCCTTCAAACATTGGGGTCAAGCTATGCTGCAATAGTTTTGGTTTCACTAGCAAGGTATCAGATGAGAATTCTTCATTGGACCAAAGAAACTCAAGGGTCCATTCTTCACCAAACTTTATCCACCCAAATCAAGATAACTCAGGCCTGCAAGAATTACCTCCTATGGTAGATATACTCCAGCCTGATAATGCATGGTCGTCAATTTATTCTCCCACAACCCAAGCCATAGTTACCATGGACACTTCCTAGATTGGGCAGGGGGGGCATTTCTTGGGAAAGACATTCCAAGATTCCAAGGTATATGGTCCTCTGAAGAGGCCAACACCCATATAAATGTCCTGGAGATGAGAACTGCCTCTTATTGTTGCAAGCTTTTCAAGACACTATTATGTCCGGAACTATTATGATTCAAATAGACAAAACAAGGAGGAACCAAATCTTACCTCCTGTGTTGAGAAGCTATGACACTGTGGCAGTGGGCGATTTCATCCAATCTGTTTTTGATAGCAAAGCATATTTTGAGGAAATACACTGGGATACTAGACAAGTTAAGCAGGTCCATTCTAATGCCTCATAAATGGACACTCAACATGAAAGTTTCGGAAAAGTTTTTCCATCGATGGGGCCAACCTTGCTGCAACCTTTTTGCATCTACCCTCAACAACAAGTGCAGCAGGTTCTTTGCCATGATCCCCCCACTGAGAGAATCCCTGAGGAATGCCCTACTTCATGATTGGCTCCTGGTCTCTTCTACACATCCCCCCAAGACCTCTAATCCCCAAATTTCTTTAGAAAGCATCTCAGTCGAAGAGCACAGTTGTCATCATTGTCTCTTATTGGCCTTATCAGATTTGGTTTCCTTTTTTTTGGCCTCATCACCTTCACTCCACCATGGATTCTGGATCCAATTCCAGACCTTCTGTCCCATCTGACAGACATGGCTCACCCAGACATTCTAAAACTAAAGTTGACGGCATGGCTTCTCGACTTCCATTGATAGATAGCCCAGTCTCTTTTCCACTGTCCATCACATTATTTTGTCTTCCCGTAAAGCTTCCACTAGGAAAATTTACAGACGTAAATGGAAAAGATTTGTTTTCTGGGTGCAGCAAAAAAGACATTGATCCCTTTTCAGCACCAGTACCTAACGTTCTTGGGTTTTTAGCTGCAATTTTTAATGAAGGTGCTACCTCTTCAACTATTAAAGTACAAATGGCTGCCATTTCTAGTTTCTACATAGGAGTAAATAATTAATTTTACCCTCTTCCAAACTTTGTAAGGCCTTTATGATGGAAACCTTTCTTCTTAGACCCCCTTTTAAAGATCTCGCCCCCCCCCCCCGTGGGATTTAAATATTGATTTACAATCATTGACACAATCCCCGCTTGAACCACCAGCTAAGTGTGAACTAAAATTTTTAACCTGGAAGACTATCTTTTTAGTGGCCATTACCTCTTCTAGAAGAGTCTCAGAACTTCAGACCTTATCTTCTAAACTTCTTTATTTGATTTTTCATAAGGCTAGGGTATCCCTATGAACCAACCCATCCTTTATTCACAAGAAGGTGTCAGAATCCAATATAAATCAAACTATCAACCTTCCAGGTTCTTTCCAAATTTCAGAAACAAAAGAGATTATATATTGCACCTGTCAGTTGTTCACATACAGTTAAATTTTTATGTACCCAAGACCCAAAATTGTAGAAAATCAGAACAATTATTTGTCTCCTTTTCAGATTCAAAATTGGACAAACCAGTTACTAAAATGACTTTAGCCAAATGGTTAACTGATTTTGAAAAATCGGTATTGTCTTTACCAAACTCCCTAAAAGCTCATTCCACCAGATCTATGGCAACAACTTCTGTGTTTTTATCCAGATCTTCCTTGGATGATTTTTGTGCAGCTGCAACTTGGGCTAATCCTTGTACATTTATTGCTCGTTACAAATTGGATTTGGTCTCTAGGGGAAGAGTAGCCTTCAGCTCAGAGGTACTCAGGAATATCCTTCCTTAGAGTCATCCCAGGATTTAGGCAGCTGGGGACTTTCCCCCATTTGTTGAGGAATGAATGAAAATGACAACATTAGGTAAAATGTTATGTACTTATCATAATGTTCCATCTGTGTTGTTCATTTTCATTCTTCTCCAACTACCCTCCCTCCAACCCCCTACCAATTTGACTTTTGGAAGGATTGGAAGATGGTGAAGGAACCAATGTTCCTTTATTTGAGCTCCAGACTGTAAAAGTAGCCGACTCCAAATCCAGCTCCAGACAAGTGACAAGTGGAGTTCCTCAGGGTTCAGTCCTGGGACCACTCTTGTTCGGCATCTACTTCTCTGATGTACAGGCCAACACTAAGGGACTCTGGCTAACAAAGTTTGCAGATGACTGCAAACTGGGAGCCATTATTGAATCCCCAAATGATGTGGATATTCTACAAAAGGGCCTTACAGAAACAGATGCCTGGTGCCAGAGCCATGGGCTCAAGCTTAATGCCAAGAAATGTATAGTTATCCCCAATGGAAAAAAACATGTACCCATGAATTACCACATAGGTGGCAGTACACTAAACATCGAAAGTGTGATGAGAGACTTAAGGACACAGGTGGACATTGGTCTTACTTTTGATAACCATATCGCTACAACAGTCAGGAAATCCTTCTATGTGGCACACCTCATCACTAAGGGCTTTTCATCCAGAAAAAAGGAGGTCATTGTCCCACTGTACTCATCTCTCATTAGACCCATTATAGAGTATAATGCCCTGTTTGGTATGTACCTCACAAGACATCTGCAACAACTGGAAAGGCTACAGAAATACCTCACTAAAAGAATCACAGGCCTAAAGCAGATGCCATATGCTGACTGTCTAAAAACGCTCCAGCTGTACTCTGTGGCATATCGTATACTCAGAGGTGATCTCTGTTTAACATACAAGGCCATGTCAAACCCTGAGCTATTGGACATGCTCCACTTAAAGAAATCCCAATCCCTCAGAGCCACACGCTCCAGGGATCTAAACCTTGTCATCACAATGAACAAAACATGCTGGAGGGATAGGTTCCTGACCCAGAGACTCCCCATACTCTGAATAGACTGCCCATACATGTCAAGCAGAGTGCCTGCTTGGCCCTCTTCAAAAGTAACCTTGATGGTTGGATGGGAGATAGGAAATTCACCCCGGGGATCATGTCAGCCGCCCTGCTAGATAGGGTTCCAGAGAAGTAAATATTGTGGCAAGAAATATCCAGGGAATTGTTATAGCTAGGCTTGTATAGGTCCTAGGGCCAATAGCCTAGTACCAACCCATGAAGATAGCATTCTTTCATGCAGTGTGTACTGTGTATTGTATTATATTAACATACCTGGGTGTTTGAATGTGTATTAGGATTTACAGTGTTAGTGTTACATACTGATGAAGACAGCACATGATGTTCAACATTTGATCACTTTTGCAGTAGCCTAAGCTAATTGGGTCTTACCCCAATAACTGGCCATCTTTCAAAGCTTAAGGGCCCCTTTACATTCTCTAATTGTCAGGAGTTCAAGGGGATCTCCAATATGAAACAGAATATGAGGCAGGAGTGCTAACCTAATCAGCACTTTTTTGTCACCAAAGTACACTTTTTTGGGGGCCCCCATAGAACTGTCATTTGGCAGGTTGGCAAGTAATACCACAAGGCGAACTGGAACGCAATAAGAGACAGCTAAAATGTTAAAGATTAATTTAATAAACTCCAAATAAAATTACAAATGTGTTCCTCCCTATCTATAAGAGGCTTCAAAATACTGTCTACAAACTTAGCGCATGCATAGGTAATAGAACCTCTGCCATCAACTATAGGTCTAAACGGGGGGGCTTGTAGACGTTTATGTAGCTTGGGTGTACCAAAGAAGGCAGGGATTTTTGGAGCCACCATCTCCAAATATCGAAAAGTATCCGAATCAATGAACCCTTCTAAAAATAGGTCGTTAAGAGTGCCATAGATTTTTTTGTAAGCACCATGTATTTCATTCAATGACACTTGTCTGTATGCCAATGTATCTAAATGTTGCATCATATATTCGACATATTTGTAGTGATCCATAAGGACCACCCCCCCCCACCTTTGTCCGGTTTCATAACACGGACACTACAGTCCTTTAACAAATGCAAAAAATCCCATTCGAGCAAAGAAATATTACTAGAGTATCTTTCATTGCTATACATGACATGATTTTTTATAGCCCAAAGGTCTGTTTCGCACATTCTTTCAAAAACTGTTAGAATGGGATGGAGGGGTGGGTTGTAAGAGCTAGACACCTTCAAAATGTTAAGAGTCGGGATGTTATTACCCATCAGGAAATTCAAATTCAATTTCCTAACATATACTTTCAAGTCAATCATGATTTTTCCTATGTCCATATGTTGGCCAGGGACAAATGAAAGGTCCTTGGCAAAGAAATCAACCATGTCCTGCTGAATTTCTATAAGTGTATAATTGTATAAGACAAAATCATTATGCGAACTCCTTAACAATGTAGGTTCAAGGCCAAAAGCAGGGTTCACGATCATCTCCTCCTCCTCCACCGTCTTTTGTTCCTCATGTTGTTCTGCCTCTGAATTCGAGGGGGATTGTTGCCCCTGGAGTTGTTGACCATATGAAAACCCTGATTAGTCTGCTGGTTTGGGCCATCCATAGGAATATTTTGTGGTTGATTGTTGTCCCTAGGCCCAGCACCTGAAACATGTTCTTGGTTAGAAACATGTCCACCAGCATTGTTATTGTTGAGTCTAGGACTCTTTCTTGGCCCTTGCCTTTGTTCAGTAGAATAGTTATGATTATTAGAATTATTATTATTAGCCACCAAGTTCAAATCACCGGTATATTGGGCCTGATCAGAGGCCTCATTGGGAGGTGTTTGTGCCCCCCGTGAGGGTCTAGGATAAGCGCATTTATTGTTATAATCGGTTATGTCCCTCACAAGTTTCTTTTTCTTGGTGGCCAAATATTTCTCCATGCTGGCTTCAATACTCGAGAAAATCCGGCAATATTCATATTTATACCGGAAAAATTCTCTATCGGATGTAATGAGTTGTTCCAAGGTCTCAAGTTCTACTGACAAAATAGCTATGTCTTTAGAATAATAAGAAATCAGGGCTTGTAAAAACTCAATGCCCTGCCGGTCAAATAAATCAAGTAATTCTTGATGGAAGGGAGAATTGTCCAAAAGGCCTGCAGGAAATCGCCACTGGCGTAAGCCTTTTGGTATTACCTTGTTTCTCACACATTCGGTCAAGTATGATACCTCTAACTGTAACTTTTTACATTTTTACAGTTTGTTATCAAACTGGTCGATTTTAACAGTCAACATGCAACTGTAATTGACTTCCATTGTGGAGGATACTGCATGTAAGTTAAACCCTTGACTGAAAAAATTGCTGTTAGACAAAAAGTTAGACATGACAGGAATCCCTTGCTTGTATAAATGTAAGGTCTCATACTTGACCGAATGTGTGAGAAACAAGGTAATACCAAAAGGCTTACGCCAGTGGCGATTTCCTGCAGGCCTTTTGGACAATTCTCCCTTCCATCAAGAATTACTTTATTTATTTGACCGGCAGGGCATTGAGTTTTTACAAGCCCTGATTTCTTATTATTCTAAAGACATAGCTATTTTGTCAGTAGAACTTGAGACCTTGGAACAACTCATTACATCCGATAGAGAATTTTTCTGGTATAAATATGAATATTGCCAGATTTTCTCGAGTATTGAAGCCAGCATGGAGAAATTTTTGGCCACCAAGAAAAAGAAACTTGTGAGGGACATAACCGATTATAACAATAAATGCGCTTATCCTAGACCCTCACGGGGGGCACAAACACCTCCCAATGAGGCCTCTGATCAGGCCCAATATACCGGTGATTTGAACGTGGTGGCTAATAATAATAATTCTAATAATCATAACTATTCTACTGAACAAAGGCAAGGGCCAAGAAAGAGTCCTAGACTCAACAATAACAATGCTGGTGGACATGTTTCTAACCAAGAACATGTTTCAGGTGCTGGGCCTAGGGACAACAATCAACCACAAAATATTCCTATGGATGGCCCAAACCAGCAGACTAATCAGGGTTTTCATACGGTCAACAACTCCAGGGGCAACAATCCCCCTCGAATTCAGAGGCAGAACAACATGAGGAACAAAAGACGGGGGAGGAGGAGAGGATCGTGAACCCTGCTTTCGGCCTTGAACCTACATTGTTAAGGAGTTTGCATAATGATTTTGTCTTATACAATTATACACTTTTAGAAATTCAGCAGGACATGGTTGATTTCTTTGCCAAGGACTTTTCATTTGTCCCTGGCCAACATATGGACATAGGAAAAATCATGATTGACTTGAAAGTATATGTTAGGAAATTGAATTTGAATTTCCTGATGGGTAATAACATCCCGGCTCTTAACATTTTGAAGGTGTCTAGCTCTTACAACCCACCCCTCCATCCCATTCTAACAGTTTTTGAAAGAATGTGCGAAACAGACCTTTGGGCTATAAAAAATCATGTCATGTATAGCAATGAAAGATACTCTAGTAATATTTCTTTGCTCGAATGGGATTTTTTGCATTTGTTAAAGGACTGTAGTGTCCGTGTTATGAAACCGGACAAGGGTGGGGGGATGGTCCTTATGGATCACTACAAATATGTCGAATATATGATGCAACATTTAGATACATTGGCATACAGACAAGTGTCATTGAATGAAATATACGGTGCTTACAAAAAAATCTATGGCACTCTTAACGACCTATTTTTAGAAGGGTTCATTGATTCGGATACTTTTCGATATTTGGAGATGGCGGCTCCAAAAATCCCTGCCTTCTTTGGTACACCCAAGCTACATAAACGTCTACAAGCCCCCCCGTTTAGACCTATAGTTGATTGCAGAGGTTCTATTACCTATGCATGCGCTAAGTTTGTAGACAGTATTTTGAAGCCTCTTATAGATAGGGAGGAACACATTTGTAATTTTACTTGGAGTTTATTAAATTAATCTTTAACATTTTAGCTGTCTCTTATTGCGTTCCAGTTCACCTTGTGGTTTTACTTGGGTTTACCTGTTTTGTTTGTTTGAGGTTGGCAAGTAATCTTTCAAGGCTGGACATTTAAGTCTGTATTGGGGAATACCTTCCACTAACATTTATTTTGCTTAGGAAAACTTGGTTTTTTTTAGTAAAATGCTGTGTTTGCTAGGAAACAGAATGTTTTTACTGACTGTGATTGTGTTTCTATGGGAGTCTGTGTGTAAATGCCTATGTGAACATTTTGTGAAAAAAATCCTATTTTTAACAGAATTTTCCTGTATGTATTTTTGGGCAAGATATTGAGGTTGTGAGGGGCTGTCAGTGGTTTACTTTCCTCAGTACCACTTGTTCTCTACTTTATTTTAAAGACTTATTCAGGCTCTTCTACACAACTTTGAGGTCTCATTCTCATCTTACCTATGAGGCAGCTACAAGTCTCTCTGGTTTTACCTTCCCGTGTCCCCAGAAGAAGAAAGTTGTTAGCAAGTCTGGTTGTCAGGCTGGCTGCTGTTTTGCCTTATCTGCTGATTGGTGACACTGCTGAGGCTGCTCTTGGTTCCTCAGATCTCTGATCATTCCCCTCTCCCAATCCCTGTGGTACTGCACTTACAGCTACCAAGCAACATGGGATAGCCATGTTCTCTGTCGCTGTAGGGATGCCCTTGACAGACATGGTAAAACCACTGTTGTTGGTCTCAGGGAATGGTGCAGGTGAAGGTCTTTCACTCAGCCAAGATATAGGGATCCTGAATCTGGAATGAGTTTTCCTACCATGGGTCTGTAATTTTCCATGGAGCTTGCGAGAAAAGGTGAACACGTGAGAAAATCTTTTATTTCTATGCATGAGCAAAATTTGCTGGGATTTACTAAGGAGATCATGTCTGCCTTTTTGTTGCCTACCATTTCTTCAATCAAGAAAGATTTACCTTTCTTTCTGACTTGAATTGTCAGTCAGCAGGTATTGCAGGGGATGTGGTACTTTAGGAAGTACTTCTTAGTCTTGTTCTGAGGAAAGTGTGGTTTAAGATTTCCCTATAAAAGATTTTTCTTTCTGAAACTTTAAATAGGATGAAAGAGCTTTTTTCAGTGGTAGCAAAACTGAATTCCTATAGCAAAGAAAATGTGTTATGATTTATTATAGTGGGATATGCTTAACTCTGCAGCTGTTCCTCTAGTTTTGTCAGCTTTACAGAAAGATTTTTTTCTAACTGCTGCTACATTTCTTGACCTTCTGCCCAAGGAAGTCTGACAGCTTATACAGGGATCCTCAGACTCCTAAGAATTTGGTTTCCAACCGTAAAGCAGATCCAGCAGTGTTTATCCATCTCAAACTGCTTTTGTTAAACAGATCATTTCTTCTAACCCAATTCCCTCTGACAAGAATAGGAAGGCTTTTGAGAAGATAGGAGAAAAGTGTATTCTTCTGCTGTAACTTTCAGAATTTTAAAATGTCAAGCTCCAAGTGCTTTTTATCTTTACTTCTGTGTTTTGAGAACATGCAAAAGTTTATAGTTAACCTCCCTTCTCCTGAGGTAAAAAAAAAAAAATCCTAGAATGCCTCATTAAAATCTGCTTATGATGTAGCTAAGCATGTTTTAAAGTGTGCTTATGAAGCTGCTGACTCTTTCTCCAGAGCTGCTCCTTCTGGGTCAATAATGAGAAAATTGGCTTTGCTTTGTTCTCAAAACCTTTCTGAATATATTAGAAGTGAAATTTTAAATTCTCCTTAGATAAGGAAGCTCAGTTTGACTGCTCTGTAGCTAAGGTGTTAAAGAAGAATGAGGAAAGTAGAAAGTTGATTAAAGGGATGACAAATATTTTCAAACCT